>NC_064289.1:36281331-36285767 GCF_019186545.1 Solanum stenotomum | reverse complement strand
TGGGTACATGTTTTTGATAGTAAATCCGTTGAATATTTGAGACTAGGCTAGACTATAGTGGGGGTAAATTCTCTCTCGAGTAACTTACCCCGAATCAAATGGGTTCCTCTTGGACACCCACTTGCAGCATAAAGAACAACCTCTGCCTTATCCCACTCACTCTCTCGAGCTGAGTGTGTGGGAAAAGGACTAGGGTTCACTCTCTTGAGCTGAACCTCATGTCGACCCACTCCCACCAGCCATCAATTTAGTAGTCTTAGTTTTACGACCTCTCTCTCGAGCAAGCTAAAAACACAAAGGTGAAATCATAATTGCAACTACAATTTCATTAAGTTCCAACACAACTACTAAACGAAATCACATATAAACAACAAATAAACTATCACCAAGCAAGACCCAACAATTAACCTAACCCATTTCACCAAATCACACCCCACGAATTGGGGTTTTAGCTACACATGTAAAACAGGTAAAAATGTATACCAATCTCAGTTTCCATTAATGGGTATGCAAGATTAAGTCTTAAAACAAGTCAAAAGTGAAGAATCCACAAGACCCAAGTCCAAAATCTTGAAGTTGAAACCCTTTGAATCTTCAAGTTCTTCAAAACCCTCTCCAAGCTTAGATAGAATATTCTAAATCTGATATTAAAACTTAATAATAAAACTTGATAATAATTTCTACTCTGATACTAAGCCACAAAACTTCAACTAGTATTTATAGTTTTTAAAAAATGTGCTGCAAAGGATCACTAAGTGAAGTTAGCCGGGATAGACGATCAACTCGGCGATCCGCCTTTTGGTCTAGTTCATCGTTGTCTTACGTTAGCCTTCAGCATCGTCGTGTTTTGGATCATTGGGCGACGTAGTACAGCTTTGCGAAACTGCTGGGTGATACGCCGACTGCTCTTTTTTACCGCCAATTTGATCCTTTCCTTCAGGGCTCAGCACACTGGAACAAAAGGCGAGGGTAAGACCTTTTGGCGACTCGCCAAATAGGTTTGGCGATTCTCAGATCTTCATTTTGTCGTTCTTTCTGCTGCCTTTGTTCCTTTTTGCTAAGTAGTGTCCATGTTTTCCCTCAAACTCCAAATACCTGAAACTTAAGGGTTTTCATCAGATATTGAGATAAAATATGCATTTGAGGACACTAATTCTATCAAAATATATCCCTAAATGAGTCCAATTTGTGGACTCATCAACACCCCCAACTTAAACTTTTGCTTGTCCTCAATCAAACTCAAGTTCAGCCATTTAAGAAGGGTGTCTCGAACAGTGCTACACAAGACTCAATCATGAATGCACATAACAAGACTCAATTTTCTTATGCAAAGATCAAATGTGCACTCAAAGATTCAAGTTGTGACTCACCAATATCAAAGAATCTCATGCTCATAATACTTGCTTCAAATACAAGTTCAAGCTCAACTAAAGTGTTCAAATGCCCTCACACAAGGAATGAATCCATATTCACATACAATGGTTTAAAATTTAAAGCTTCGAAATCAAATGCAATGCTCACACTCACAAAGATGAACATGATGCATGGTTCTACCCATACGTTTGCCCGTATTTTCCGATCAACATTTGTTTCAGCTCACTCAAGATCAAAAAGGTCTTTTCAAGGCTTGTAATGGGGCTTAGTGCAAAGGTATGTTTCATTTAGGCTCAGTGACTTTCATCCTCATGAAATGTGGTGCTCACAACACTTCTTTTACTTTTCCTTCATCATTCTCTTTAGTGCTCATAAGTCATCCTATTATTCCCTTTCCATGGATTGTTTGGAAACCCCATTTCTTTTGTACTTTATTACACAACTTTTTTTTTCATTCTTTTTCTTTTTCTTTCTCGTTTCTCTCTTTTCTTATATGGAGGGGTTCCATTTTTCTCAAAACCATGGGTAAGAGGAGACTTTCCTTGCACTTCTTGACTTGCCCTTGTCTTTTCACCACACCCCCAACTTAGGCTTTTGGCCTAAGTTGGTTATTCAACTAACCACAACTTCATGAGGATTATGGGTGATGGATAAAGAAAGGTCATTGTTTTCATCAAGTTTCTTCCAAAGAAAGGGTAAGGCTCAACGGGTGTTTAAAAGAGGTTCACACACTCACAAGGTAGGTCACAAAAGAGGTATATGTCAAATTGGCTCACACTCTTACAAGTTGCCTAAGATCATATCAAGAGATAGCATCACTTAGTTGATCGGACCAACGGGGCAATTCTAGAATCCATCACGCATAGTTCACAAGTAAGCTCGTCACACTAGGCATTGACATTATAAGTCAAACAAGGGTCCACACTTTTGCATGTGTGCAATGCTCATCACAAAAGACTCAATTCGATACTAGGCTAGTCATAACGAGATGCAAAGAGTTTACATATTGTCTATGTAACTTCATTTGGCCTCATCATAGCCGCGCATTCATGTTCGTTCGATTGAGAGCACTATTTAAGTCATCGGTATTGATCGGAACCGAGACTCAAATTTTACAAAAGAACAGCCACATTCAACACACGAGAGGTGGCAAAAATTTTCGGACGGGTCAAAAATATTTTGCAATTTAAAATAAAAGGAGCCACAAGCTCAAACATCCACGCAAAGCAGTGTAATAACACAACATGATAGCTCACAACCCAAATACTTAAACAGAACACGATTCACAAATAGCACACAAAGGTGGGCCTCACCCCACCACAAATAGAAATAATTTGTCCTCAAATGCAAATAACAAAATATCTCGAATGTAAAATAAAATAGGGTAGAGAGTGAGGTAAATAGGGCATCTTGTCTAAGTGGTCGCTCCATCTGTCTAGGAATCGGTGCCCTGAGTGACCTCAGAAGAACCAGCTCCACTGGATCTGACAATAGGTGCTAAGGAAGCCTGCACAGCAGTATCTATCATAATTGCTTCACACTCAGTCAGGTCTTCATCTGCAGCTTCCTCAGTCTCCCCATGCATCACTTCATCAGTCTCTGCTTTTGACTCAGGATCAGTTGTCTGCTCCGCTCTACTCTTATGTCCAGTGGTGGTCTGAGGAATCTCAGGTACATCTGGAATCTCCACTGTTCCAAAGACCATGTGTTGACACCCAATTTTGACCCTCCCCGATAAGAATTAACTTTCGAGCTTCTTAATTTTTTGAACGATTTAGAATAATTAACGTTATATGATTCAAATTAGTTTCAAGGTTGTTTTAAGTAATTTCAATCGATCTTTATAGTATTTTGAATAATAACTATATCTCGTATAATTATATATGTATTTAGTATATCTTATGAATATTTTGAAAATCATAGCAAAGGAGTTCTACATTTTGATTAAATTAAGTATTTTTATTAATTTAGTTTTAGTTTGGTTCATAGTTTAGTTTTCGAATTGATTAGTTTGTGTTTAAATTAATTATTCTATGAGTAAGGCAATTATTTTATTTCGTTAAGATTGAGAAGTTCGTTAGTTAATTATAGTGATGCGTCTTATTTAAATTATATAGTCAAAGCTTAATCTAACTCTCACAAATTTAATTTGCCTCTACGCTTGACCCATCTCAAAAAACCATTTTTTGGGCCCTCCTCTTGAAATTTCCAGCAGCTACAACAGCAACAAAAGAACCAAATGACCCCATACGTTCAGCCCACTTCTCACAAAATAATTCAGCCCAACACATACAATAAACAACAACAATGCAAAACGACCCGACCCCCCAAAACAGCTACTCGTTCTTCTTCAACAATACGCGTCAAATTCCAACGTTAACACAACTCACGGAAGAGCAGAACACAGAGCAGTACTCTGCTCCTCTTTGTCTCCTTCCTCAACGTCTCTCTCCACGCAACAGTCGCAGCAGGCACGCGTTTCTCCCCTTTCCCCTTTCGGAATGGGGAGAAAATTTTAGAAAAGCATGTCTCCCCCAAAATGGTGAAAGGGATTTCGAGTTTGAAATTTTGGAATTGGGCCCTTGAGTCCGTTTTTCATCGATTTCCCTCCCAAATCCGAACCCTAGCATCCCTCTATATAAACTCTCTTCTTTCTCAAAAAAAGGAGAGGATTTTTTGGCTTTTTGTTTTGGGAGTGAACAAAATTCTGCATAAGAAAATTTAGGCGTCTCTCTAGTTGAGAAAATTTGGTGATTGTTCATTAAAAGAGAGATAGAAATACAGTATAGCAAGGGATAAGAGAATACAAGTATATAAAAGGTTTTAAGTTGCTGTTGGTGGAGGAATTTCACTGCTCTGCTCGTTCGGTTCTTTGTTCGCTGCTCGGAATAAGGTAATTTTATCCGAGCCCATTCGGGACTTCACTCCCACATTCCAGAGTCGTAAAGACTCAGGTTCCTTCATCGAGTCAACCAACCAGCTATTAAAATTGACGAACAGGTTCCGAAGTTGAAAGAAGACGCGATAGATCGAGAAAGTGAAAAATTGGGCCAAAGGCCCAC
>NC_064289.1:36267444-36280440 GCF_019186545.1 Solanum stenotomum | reverse complement strand
TATATTACTTGTGGCATTCATGGCACCCGATTCCGCCAAACGGCAAATAGACTGCATTAGGAAAAAAGGCGGTTATGTGGCTTACCACGGCTGTCCTTCAGAAAAAACACAAGTTAAATCCTTTGGAAGTGATAAACGAATAGTTGGCTTGTGGTCATCCAACGTCGTTTATTATACTTCACCCCGTTGTTTGTCTGACTCGGGTAACCGTCATTTCTAAACCAATTCTAGTCAACCTAGAGTAGAGCGAAACCAAATCCAAATCTAAGCATTAGCCTAAGACGGCTTAATACCCAAGGCGTATTAAGTCCATTAGCAAAACCGCCAAAAATCATGTCCAAGGTCCACGACCTAACGACATATCATATTATTTGACATTTGAAAGATGTATGTGTGGAAACCTGATTGTTGCCTATGTGGGGGAGGGGAATCTTAACCGTGTTCTATTTTATAGGTATGGATCGATTTCCTAAATTTGACATGGTAGTGGAAGCTCCAGTTTTGCTCAAGATGTGGTATAACAACCTCAATACGTTTCACAAAAGAGACCTCAACAAATATGTAGGGGCCTTAACAGAACTCATCAACATGGTTGGATGGCCCGAACTTATTGAAGTCCTCACAGGCTATTGGGACAACGAGAAAATGGTGTTCCGATTTGGAACCATGGAAATCACCCCGACAATTGAGGAAATTCGGGACGAAATAGACACAGTCGGTGCAGGGCTTGAAAGAAGAGTGAGAAAGCAGGAAAACATCTTAATCCCTAACAAGCCTACTCTCGAGGATATCGTGAATTGGTTTGGATTAAGAAAAGATTACGCTTTTTGGGCCGAAGGTTCTAGCATTGCTTTTATGGATCTTTATGTTAGATTCGGGAACGCAAGCTTCTATGCGAATTACAACCAAGAGTTCAGGGTCACTTACAGAGAATGGGACGGGATCAGACCTTTGGCATTCACCGTCGCACTATTGGGCACCATGGTTTTCCCACACGGCCCGAGCCTCAGTATCAACACCCGGGTAATAATGCTTGCACACACTCTCTTCCACGGGCATCTGAACCAAGGGCAAATAAAGTATTATCCTATTGCACCTGTCATCCTTTCCGACATGTACCGTGCTTTAGGGAAATGCAAGGAGGGGCATCGTTACTTTCAGGGTTGCAACCTTCTTCTTCAATGGTGGATAATGAGTCACTTGGTGAAAAGACACGGAACTCAAGAACTCCATACCCTCGATGAGCACAACGCTCTTAAGATTTTGAATGACATGTTGTTCTGGGCAGACTTGGAAAAAAGAAGAACTAGAGAAAGATGGGCTCAAATTTTCTCTGAGTTGAGAGAAGAGAACATACAATGGATGTTCGACCGTTTTATCTCGAAAGATGTCATAGTACGGGGCGACAGACAACTTGTGCTTCCTCTGCCAGGTATTCGAGGTATTCGCCCATATGCACCCATTCGGGTCTTGAGACAGTTCGGAAGAAGACAGACTACACCTCCAGAAGCATACTACCGTATCTATGTGTTCGACATCGGGGATGATAGAGTGCCTGAGGCTTCAGAGATGCTGAGAGAATGGAAAAGAGCAGTGCGAATGAACAAGGACATTATTGCCATAGATCGATTTAATGCGGGGTACGATGAAACTTATAAAGCTTGGTTGAAGCGTAATATACAGGGTATCTCCTTCTCGGTTCCGAACATTTACCGCAGTGTAGAGGACAAAGAGTCCAAAGCTTTGATAGAACTAAGAGAGGTAAGAAGAGAAGCCCAGGAAATGCATGAGGAATTTCTCCGAAAGCAACAAGAGGATAAGTACGCCCTCGATAGCGTGACTCAAGAATTAGAAAGCTTGAAAAGCGATTTGGGAGAGCTTAACTTGTGGATTAGAGATAAGAAAAGCGGAATATGTCTCGAAGACTGGGAAGAGAAAGGCCGCCGGAGCGAAGGATACTTGCTAATGATTCAATATAGGCTTCAATATCTCATGGCACAGAACAAGAGGAGCAGATCAGAGGCGGGGCCATCGGGAACATCTTAGCAGATTTCGCCCCTGCGTGGGTTTTTCTATATGTACTTATTGTTATTTGCCCCTGCGTGGGCTTGCCTTTCTCGTATTTTGGTACTCTTTTCAAACGACCCCTGTGCGGGCCTTTCCTTTGTGATTTTCGTTTATTCCCTACTTTCCTTGCTTATTTTCGCTTCTTGAACATCATTTTATATGCAAAATTTGCTTTGGGGTAACAAAATGGTTCAATTCTGCACATACATCTTTCAAATACGCTAGGCCTACCCTTGGCACAAAAGGGTCCCCTACTTGTTTAGGATGCGCGATATATGCTTGTGTGCTTTAACTGTTTATATGATATTGTTGCTTTGAATGAGGACACCATTAACCCACTCCCTTTCAAAAAATTTCCAAAAAAGTCCTACAATGTCCAAATACAAGTCACTACCAAAATGTACGACCAAAATTCCATGAGTCTCGAGTTTCTCAGCCAGAAATAAATCCCAATACCAAATCCTAAAATATTACTCTATCATCTCAGGAAAGGTGAAATTGCTGCTAAGATGGAAAAAGGCAAGGGTATCGACATAGAGCTAACCGAAGAGGATCTGATGACGAAATTGCAGCGGCTCAGACGAGAGATCCAAGAAACCAGAGAAAAAAAATAGAAGTGGAGTTTGCCACTGCAATCGCACGAACAGCAAATGCGGCACTAGACGTGGAATTGGCAGCAAAGATGACAAAATGTGCTGTTATAGATGGAGAGACAGTTGTTGTGCGAAAGAAGCGAGATGCCCTCAAAGAGATAACCGTGAGGCTTCAAAAACTACATGGAAAATACCCTTTCTTCAACCAAGAGGCCACCAACAGTGGTCCTAAAGGCACTGGACCTGAATCTGTTGAAGAGGAACTTGAGGAGGAAATTGTCTATAGACCTCCTGTCAAGGGACGGTGGAAAGAAGAGAATGAGGAAACCACCCCCGAAGCATATGAGTTTACCCCCCGTGGCTAATACGGCAATCAGAATAAGAGGTTTCGATGAAGGCACCATCTATCTTTTAGGAGTTTTATCATCTGTTTTTCACTTTCCCTGTAATCACCAGAAATGAATGAATGAAAATGAAAATTTCCTTAGTATTCGAACTACGTTGGGCCTGAATTCTCCTTAGGAGATACGTAGGCAGCCTTTCAAGGCCCGGCCCCTATCTTTTTCAAATTTTCTTTTCCCTTTTATTCTACAAGGAAACATTGAGTTCAGATCAACAGATGATAGAAGATGCAGCAAGAAGACCTTAGCTCAACGCAATTTAGCCTTTCTGAGTCACTAGCCCCAAAATAAAACGAGCAAATTCCTGCTTGTTCAAAAAATCAGTCCCCATTACTCGTGGGTTAACGTGCCCTCAAACGAAGCAACTTCTATGTGTTTACCTGCTTTCTATGTGATATCTTGCATTATTCATCCGGAACTAATACTAACAGATTTGCCTTTGAGTTGTTTTTCTCTACAGGTAGTTAGAACTGATCTGTGTTGATACACTGGCCGATCATCCTTATTTTACCAGATCAAAAGGGTCTACAGATTCCTTTCCCAGCCAAAGTTCCCAAAGAGGAAAAACAGCCATGAGTGATAACAACGAAGAACCTGGCCTTACTGATGTCGTGGTGGCTCAGCCAGCCCTTGCAGATCAGAATGAACTGATCCTGCAGTTGATGCAACAAATTGCTGACATGAGAGTCGAGATGCAGAGAAGACATGATTTGCCTCCTCCAATTTTTGCTGTCAACACTCAACCAGACAGAAGGCCTCCAGTTCAAATTCCCCCTCCTAACGTGGAACAAGCTCAGAACCCACCTTCAAGTCCTGCTCGCAATCCCTCTATCATTGACCTTACCACCCAAAACCCCCATTACGCCTCAGCCTCTTACCAAACACCATCCCCTCCTCAAGATACCAACCACCAAGCACCACTCCCTTTCCCCAATGCAAACCACCAAACTGGCCTACCTCCTCAAAGCCAAAATATTAACCACCCGCACACTTCCCTCCATTACCAAAATCAACATACCAACCCCCAGACTTTCCCTCAAAATTACCAAGCCACTCAAAATGCCCAAAGTCCATCCATTGCTCCACCCCTACCTCAGAAAGCTACTTTCCAAATACCCGTCCACAACGAGCATGACGCCCATGGTTCGGAGCTCGACCACTATGAGGAGAGGGA
Organism: Solanum stenotomum; assembly: GCF_019186545.1. Classification (NCBI taxonomy): domain Eukaryota; kingdom Viridiplantae; phylum Streptophyta; class Magnoliopsida; order Solanales; family Solanaceae; genus Solanum; species Solanum stenotomum. The sequence goes on along the minus strand of NC_064289.1, from coordinate 36,276,205 downwards.
GAAAGAGTGGAGGTCAAAGGAAGAGACCGCCAAGATAGATATGAAGGAGGAAATCAGAAAAGCCATGAAAGAGTTGAACTGCATTCCTGAGGTCGCCGGTTTGAGTTACGAAGACCTGTGTATTATCCAAATTTGGACCTCCCGGAAGGGTTCAAGGTGCCAAAATTCGACATTTTCGGAGGAACGGGGAACCCCTTAGCACACCTGAGGGCCTACTGTGACCAACTCGTGGGAGTTGGGAGAGACGAAGCTTTGTTAATGCGGCTTTTTAGCCGAAGTCTGAGCGGAGAGGCTCTAGAATGGTTTACGTCTCATGAGATGAAACAGTGGTCTAGCTGGAACGCTTTGGCTAAGGATTTCGTCAAACGATTCGCCTACAATGTAGAGATCGTTCCTGATCGTTACTCCTTGGAGAAGATGAAGCAGAAGCCGACCGAAAGCTACAGAGAATTCGCATATAGATGGCGAAAGGAGGCAGCTAGAGTTAGACCTCCTATGTCAGAAAAAGAAATTGTCGAAGTGTTTGTGCGGGTGCAGGAGCCTGAATATTACGACAGAATCATGTTGCTCGTTGGAGCAAAATTTGCTGAGATAGTCAAGGTAGGTGAGACTATCGAGGACGGATTGAGAACCGGGAAGATTGCCCGTGTAGCTGCCTCGCCCGGATCTTCGGGCTTGTTGAAGAAGAAAAGAGAGGACGTGTCCTCTATCTCTTATGAGGGGAAGAAGACCCCAAGAAAACTATCATCATCCCAAGGTCGTTCTCGACCTTCACAGAGTTCATACCCGGCTTGTTATGCACAAGCCGATTACCAGAATACCCCTCCCCCCAGTTACCAAAACGCCCCTCTTCCCAGCTATCAAAATGCTCCCCCTCATAACTACCAAACTCCCACCACTATCTACCAAACTCCCCCGCCAGTTTACCAGACTCCACCTCATCACTACCGAAATGCCACCCCCAACTGTGCCAACGTCCAGACAAATTACCAAACGCCTCCCCCAATGTACCAAACCCCAGCTCCACTTTACCAAAATACCCCCTCGAACTACCAAGCTCCACAACCAATCTACCAAACCAACTCATATCCCAGACATCAAGCTCCCCGTCCGAATGCTCTAAATTATCATCAAATGCCTCCTCCTCAACAAGGCAATTATGATCCCCCCCGTCCTAGATTTGAGAAGAAGCCTGCTAGAAATTTCACTCCACTTGTTGAAAGCCGAACAAAGCTGTTCGAGCGATTAACTACGGCAGGATATATTCATCCAGTGGGTCCCAAGCCGGTTGACACTAGCTCAAAGTTTTACAGATCTGATCAGAGGTGCGCGTATCACTCCAACAGTGTTGGACATGATACTGAGGACTGTATCAACCTGAAGCATAAGATCCAAGACTTGATTGACCAGAATGTGGTCTCTCTTCAGACAATTGCGCCCAATGTCAATAGTAATCCTTTGCCAAATCATGGAGGCGCCACTATCAATATGATAGAGACAGATGATGATTGGTGCGTGACGAAGGCAATAGTTCCGATTGCTCCTGATGAACTAGAAAGGGTTTAGCTTCATTGAGCATTAGAGAGAAGAAAGAGTTTGTGATTCTGACACCCGAGAAGGCTGTTGCCTTGGTGCCAAGAGAAACTCTTACTCGACCAAAATTTGTGATTGAAACGGCTGTTNAGGCAATAGTTCCGATTGCTCCTGACAAATTGGAAAAGGCTGTAGCTTCGTTGAGAGTTAGGGAAAAGAAAGAGTTTGTGATTCTGACACCCGAGAAGGCTGTTGCCTTGGTGCCGCGAGAAACTCTTACCCGACCAAAATTTGTGATTGAAACGGCTGTTACTCAAGGCATGACCAGATCTGGTAGGTGCTACACACCGGAAGAATTGGCCTTAGGAGGGCAGAAAAAGGATCAGACTAAAAGACCGATTAGTGAAGCCGAAGCCGAGGAGTTCTGGAGAAAGATGCAGCCGAAAGATTATTCAATTGTGAAGCATTTGGAGAAGACACCAGCTCAGATTTCTGTATGGGCTTTGTTGATGAGCTCACAACTGCATAGGCAAGTGTTGATGAAGGCTTTGGATGATACTTATGTGCCTGTGGGTACTAACAGCGATAATTTAGCAGCCATGATAAACCAGGTCATCCGAGGACACCGAATCAGTTTCTGTGACGAATAGCTACCCTTTGAAGGGAGGATGCACAACAAAGCTCTGCACGTCACCTGTATGTGTCGAGACAAGATAATTAATCGCGTCTTGGTCGATGATGGATCCGGTCTTAATATTTGCCCACTTTCGACTCTGAGGCAGCTGAAATTCGACTTGGGAAAGCTTCACCAGAACCAAGTCAATGTGAGGGCCTTTGATGGAGTGCAAAGAGACACATTGGGTGCAGTAAACTTAGATATTGAGGTGGGTCCTGCAGATTTTAATGTGGAGTTCCAGGTGTTGGATATCAACACCAGTTACAACTTGCTTCTGGGAAGACCGTTTATTCATATGGCCGGGGCTGTGCCTTCTACCCTTCACCAACTAATGAAGTTTGTTTGGAAAGACAAAGAATTGGTCATTTATGGTGAAGGCAGTCATTCCAACGGGTACGCACCGATCGTTGATGATGTCTCTCGAGGTTGTGATTTCTACGCGGTGGAGCTGGTAAATGCCACCGGTGATAACTTGGCTCCACAGCCTCCTATGCCTGTCGTGTACAAGATGATTGCTATTGTTATGCTCCAGAATGGTTTAGAACCAGGTTTCGGATTGGGGAAGCATTTCCAAGGAATCGTCGAGCCTATCCAAATTCCTGCCAAAGGAGCAAAGTTTGGTTTGGGATATGTCCCAACAGATGACGAAGCAGAGACGAAGAACAAGAATGTTGATCAAGCATTGACCAGGCCAATTCCTCATCTGTACCAGTCATTCCCGGTGCGAGGATATGTCAATGATGATGGTATCGGGGAAGGAATCTGTGGCCTTTTTGAGGAGATTGATGCGGTCATTGAGGAAGAGGCTGGGACATCAAGCATCCGTGACGCAGAACCTGAGGAGCGATTGCAGAACTGGACCTCCACACCACTCCTGATTTCCCGCTCATCTGGGTAGAAAAGACATGTGCCTTTGTTTGTCTTAAAATCGGTGGTAGTCCGGAAGAGGCCCGAGACCCACCCTTTATGCAATTTTATTTGTTTGAAGTTTTTAAATTCCCTTGTGATGTTTCAGAAGGCAAAATGGCCCTCAGCCATGGCCAAAGTTTGTGCTTGTCTTTCAATTTAAATAAAAAGCCTCTTTTATCAAATTTGTTTGTTTGCTTATCTGTTTATATTTTACTTTTCTAACTTTGTTTGTTTATGATTTCAGTAATTTTAATTTAAAACCTGCCAATGTCATGTCATGTCATGAACCGAGTGAACAAAATGAGGCAGGTGACGATGAATGTGAGGAACATGAAGAAGAAAATGAGGTCCCTGAACATATCGCTGAAGAGTTTCGACAATTTGAAAATCAACATAAGCCAAATTTGGAAGAAACCGAAACTGTGAATCTCGAAGATGATGAATGTGTTAAAGAAGTAAGAATCAGTGTCCATTTGACGGAAGCTCAAAGAAGAGACCTGGTTCGCTTGCTTAGGGAGTACATTGATGTATTTGCCTGGTCTTATAAAGACATGCCAGGGCTGAGCACAAATATGGTGTCCCATAAGTTGCCGATCAATCCAGATTTCAGTCCAGTAAAACAAAAGACTCGGAAGTTTAAGCCTGAGTTGAGTTTGAAGATCAAAGAGGAGATTACAAAGCAGATCGAGTCCCAAGTAGTGGAAGTGACGCAGTATCCAACTTGGTTAGCTAATGTTGTTCCGGTTGCCAAGAAAGACGGAAAAATAAGAATTTGTGTCGATTACAGAGATCTCAACAAAGCAAGCCCGAAGGATAATTTTCCGTTGCCAAACATTCACATTCTCATTGATAATTGTGCTAAGCATGAGATGCAATCGTTTGTGGATTGTTATGCGGGTTATCACCAGATCCTGATGGATGAAGAAGATGCAGAAAAGACAGCTTTCATTACGCCTTGGGGTGTATATCATTATCGGGTGATGCCTTTTGGTCTCAAGAATGCCGGTGCTACTTATATGAGGGCCATGACAACCATTTTTCATGATATGATTCACAAGGAGATCGAGGTGTATGTAGATGATGTCATAATCAAGTCCCGCGAGAGTCCGGATCACTTGACTCACTTGAGGAAATTTTTTGATCGTTTACGCCGATACAATTTGAAATTAAATCCCGCCAAATGTGCTTTTGGAGTGCCAGCTGGCAAGTTGTTGGGATTTATAGTCAGCAGGAGGGGCATTGAGCTTGACCCTTCCAAGATCAAGGCGATCCAAGAATTACCCCCTCCAAAGACCAAGAAAGAGGTGATGAGTTTTTTGGGAAGGTTGAACTACATCAGTCGGTTCATAGCTCAATCCACTGTGGTGTGTGAGCCTATCTTTAAGTTATTGAAAAAAGATGCCTCGACCAAGTGGACCGGAGAATGTCAAACGGCTTTTGATGCTATCAAGAACTATTTGTCCAATCCACCGGTGTTGGTCCCTCCGCGAGAAGGGAGTCCGTTATTGTTATATTTGTCTGTCTCAGATAATGCATTGGGATGCGTGCTTGGTCAACATGACGAAACTGGGAAGAAAGAGCGAGCCATTTATTACTTGAGCAAAAAGTTCACTCCATATGAGGCTCGTTACACTCTTTTGGAGAGAACATGTTGTGCTTTGACCTGGATTGCTCAGAAATTAAGACATTACTTGTCTTCTTATACCACATACCTTATTTCCAGGATGGACCCGTTGAAGTATATTTTCCAGAAAGCAATGCCGACCGGGAAGTTGGCTAAATGGCAAATGCTTTTGAGTGAGTTTGACATTGTGTATGTGACTCAAAAGGCGATAAAGGCGCAAGCCTTGGCTGATCATCTTGCAGAGAATCCAGTTGATGAAGAGTATGAACCGCTCAAGACTTATTTTCCCGATGAGGAAGTTTCGTTTGTTGGTGAGGATATTTCTGAAGCGTACCCGGGTTGGAGAGTGTTCTTTGATGGAGCGGCGAATCATCAAGGGAAAGGAATTGGAGCGGTCTTAGTGTCAGAAACCGGTCAGCACTATCCTATGGCGGCTAAACTCCGATTTGAATGCACGAACAACATGGCTGAGTATGAAGCTTGTATCCTCGGCCTGAAGATGGCGATTGATATGAATGTTCACGAGTTGCTGGTTATTGGAGATTCAGATTTGCTGATTCATCAGGTTCAAGGGGAATGGGCCGTGAAAAACCCAAAGATCACACCGTATGTGCGGTATATACAGAAGTTGTGCAAGAGATTTCGCAAGATTGAGTTCAGACACACTCCCAGGACACAGAATGAGTTGGCAGATGCTCTTGCCACCATCGCGTCAATGATTAAGCATCCAGATACAAGTTATATTGATCCAGTGGATATAGAGGTAAAAGAACAACCTGTTCATTGTTCACACGTCGAAGAGGAACCAGATGGTTTGCCTTGGTATTTTGACATCAAGAAGTATTTAGAGGACGGAACTTATCCCGAGAATGCAACGTTCAACCAGAAAAAGTCGATACGTCGTATGGCTCTCAATTTCTTTGCAAGTGGGGAAATCCTTTATAGGAGAACTCCAGATTTAGGTCTTCTCAGATGCGTGGATGCTAGTGAAGCTGCAAAGCTTCTTGAACAGATACATGCCGGAGTTTGTGGTACTCACATGAATGGGCTCACTTTGGCAAGGAAGATCCTTCGAGCCGGCTATTTTTGGATGACTATGGAACATGATTGTTGCAAGTTTGTGCAGAAATGTCATAAATGTCAAGTGCATGGTGATTTGATTCGAGTGCCGCCTCACGAACTTAATGCCATGAGTTCACCTTGGCCATTTGTAGCTTGGGGCATGGATGTCATTGGTCCAATAGAGCCAGCCGCCTCTAACGGACACAGATTCATTTTGGTTGCTATTGACTACTTCACCAAGTGGGTGGAAGCAGCTTCGTACAAGTCGGTGACCAAGAAAGTTGTAGCTGATTTTGTTCGCAACAATTTGATATGTAGGTTTGGAGTACCAGAATCCATCATTACCGATAATGGAGCGAATCTCAACAGTCACTTGATGAGAGAAATATGTGAACAATTCAAGATTACCCACCGAAACTCAACCGCCTATCGTCCCCAAATGAATGGAGCCGTAGAAGCTGCCAACAAGAACATAAAGAAGATTTTGAGGAAAATGATTGATAATCGCAGAGGTTGGCATGAGATGTTGCCATATGCTTTGCTGGGTTACAGAACAACTGTCAGAACATCAGTTGGAGCTACTCCATATTTGCTAGTATATGGATCAGAAGCAGTTATACCTGCAGAAGTTGAGATACCTTCATTGAGAATCATCCAAGAAGCTGAATTGAGTGATGCTGATTGGGTTCGCAAGCGGATTGATCAGTTAACACTGATTGATGAGAAGAGAATGGTTGTTGTTTGTCATGGACAACTGTATCGACAGAGAATGATTCGCGCTTTCCATAAAAAAGTAAGAGCCAGAATGTTTGAAGTTGGTCAGTTGGTTCTCAAACGCATTTTCCCTCATCAGGATGAGTACAAAGGGAAATTTGCACCAAATTGGCAAGGACCCTACATGGTTCGTAAAGTGTTGTCCGGAGGTGCCTTAGTCCTGTCGGAGATGGATGGCACCGAATGGCCGAAACCAATAAACTCAGATGCAGTCAAGAGATACTATGTGTGAAATTTTAGTTTGTATTTCTGCCATTTCTTTGTAATCGTTCCATTTGCTTGTAATTTCTTTGTTTAGAATCTATCCATATGTAATGAACTACGTCTGACCTGAATTCTCAAATATGAGATACGTAGGCGGCCTATGTCGGCTTCGGTCACCCATTTATCCCCTTTAAATATTTCTTTGTAATGAACTACGTCTGACCTGAATTCTCAACGATGAGATACGTAGGCGGCCTATGTCGGCCTCGGTCACCCCTTTATCCCTTTTTAGTATTTCCTTTAGTATTTGAACTACGTTCGACCTGAATTCTCAAGAATGAGATACGTAGGCGGAAAGATCTCTCCAACAAAGCCAAGATTGAAGTTACTTTGAGATTCGTAACTGGGACAAAATTTTTGAGAAAATCTCAAAAATTTCGTGATTTGCTCGCCAACGGTTAAGGATAAGCCAAGACAGTTAACTGGGACAGAAATTTTGAGGATGGCCTCAAAATTTCAACAGGCTCATCGGCAGTTTGGAACAGCTTTGAATACTTCTCAACAGGCAATCAGATAGATCCCAAAACATCAACTCCAAATGACGTTCACTAAGCTTGACGTGACATGACACTTGGCAGTGACCTTTTTCAAATACTACTTTTGAGAATCTATTTTCCTTGAAACTCTTCTCCATGTTTTAATTATTTTTGCATAAAAATGTTTTGTCTTATCTATCAAGAAGCGGGAGATCGGAGAAATCAATCGGAGATTACAAAATAAGGAGCAGACAATCGAAGAGATCGACACAGATCAGTTCATTTTTAAAACTAACAATTTTTCTGTGGATGCAGGTCTATAGGTTTGCCTCAAGATCGGCATATTCTTCCATTCAATGAATATGGAGAAGTTAAAAGGCGAAGAGCTCCCCAAATTGACAACTTTTCTGTGGATGCAGGAAATATTTCATGCTTCTTATACCAAGAATTGGGAATATGAGTTGCATTAATTTATTCAAATTTTTTAGCAAGACAAGGTTCATAACGAACATGCAATTATGCTCGAAGATGGGACAAATGAAAACCTTGAAGAGAGAAATATTATTATTTTCCAGCAACTAAAGATACCTGGAAGATATTTATCTGCATTATATTATCATATATGATAATATTCTTACCCTGAAGGTTATTTGTATTGTATTGTAGAATGAGACGATACCACTACCTGGAGAGTCATTTATATCGTATTATCAAATGAGATGATACCACTACTCCGAGGGTCATTTTTATTTATATTGTCGATTGAGACGATATCACCACCCGGAGAGTCATTTATATCGTATTGTCAAATGAGATGATACCACTACTCCGAGGGTCATTTTTATTTATATTGTCAATTGAGACGATACCGCCGTCCCGGAAGATACCCAGAAGATCACTTATGTTGCTCGGCGGAGCATTATCTTCATTCGGTACCAGGGAGGCATCAAGGAAAAGAAGTCATGCATCGCAAGAAAGAGATTCATGCATTGCAAGAGAAAGATTCATGCATCGCGGGAGAAGGAATTCATGCATCGCGGAAAAGAAGTCATGCATCGCGGCAAAGAGATTTATGCATCATAAGAGGAGAAGTCATACATAGCAAGAAAATAGATTGATGTATTACAAGAGAAGAAAAGAGAAAAATCATGCATTGCAAGAGAAAGAAGTCATGCATCGCAGGAAGAAGAGACCATGCATAACAAGAGGAAATCCATGCATAGCAAGAGAAAAGTCATGCATCGCAAGAAGAAGAAACCATGCATAACAAGAGGAAATCCATGCATAGCAAGAGAAAAGTCATGCATCGCAAGAAGAAGAAACCATGCATAACAAGTGAAGGATTTATGCATCGCGAAAAAGAGAACCATGCATAGCAAGAGAAGATTCATGCATCGCGGGAAAAGTCATGCATTGCAAGATAAAGAAGTCATGCATCGCGGG
>NC_064289.1:36157871-36267424 GCF_019186545.1 Solanum stenotomum | reverse complement strand
GCGTGTCGGGAAAAGATCATGCATTGCAAGAGAAAGATGTCATGCATCGCGGGAAAATATCATGCATAGCAAGAGAAAATATTCATGCGTGTCGGGAAAAGATCATGCATTGCAAGAGAAAGAAGTCATGCATCGCAAGAAGAAGAAACCATGCATAACAAGAGGAAATCCATGCATAGCAAGAGAAAAGTCATGCATCGCGGGAGAGAGATTCGTGCATAGCAAGTGAAGGATTCATGCATCGCGGGAAAGAGAACCATGCATAGCAAGAGAAGATTCATGCATCGCGGGAAAAGTCATGCATTGCAAGATAAAGAAGTCATGCATCGCGGGAAAGAGATTTATGCATAGCAAGAAGAAGAAATCCATGCATTGCAAGAGAGAAGACTCATGCATAGCAAGAGAAAGAAATCATGCATCGCGGAAAAAAAGTCATGCATCGCAGAAAATTCACGCATCGCCGGAAAGAGATTTATGCATAACGAGAAAAGAAATCATGCATAGCAAGAGAATGTCATGCATCGCGAGAAAGAGATTCATGCATTGCAAGAGAAGATTCATACATTACAAGAGAAGATTTATGCATCGCGGGAAAAAGATTCATGCATCGCGGGAAAGGAATTCATACATTGCAAGAGAAGGATTCATGCATAGCAAGAAAAGGAGTTATGCATCACAAAAGAAAGACTTACCCATCACAAGAAGATCAACCTCGACTACATTATTTTCATTGCAACAACGACATCAAGAGAATTATCAACATATTACATCAGCCTATTTTATTACTTTGACGTCAAAAGAAGAGTACATTGAAGATTATATCGCAAATATGAGACAGAAGCTTTATTTGCTTTACGTCAAACTTGAGGGAGTTGACGCCAAATGTTCAAGGAAGAGCAATTAAGTGTCAACACGGTAAAAGGCACTGTCTCCTATTTAAATTACATTTTTATGCTAATGAGTTTTATCTCAGTCTTTGTCGAGAGCATCCGAAAGGATGAATTCTCCAAAACGAACCACAGGTGCGGATGACACCAAATAGGATGCGGCACAACGTGGAACTTTTTCTTAGCAGCGAACTGGGACATAGTCGAAAGAGGAGTGCCAAACTCTTAGGACACGAGCAGAGGAACGACTTCCACCACAATCAAACCACACCCTTATCATAAGGCATGTGGGTTTTTCTTAAATTTGTCAGTTCTTATTTTTGCATCCGGAAAATTTTGGGTTCACCGGAAGCAATTTTCCAATCTGAGTGACAATGCACCAAGAGCCTTGGAAATTATGTCCGTGTAAGTTCTTACTTATGGATGTGAAGAGCTCCGCATTCATGGCTAAGAGATTGCAAGCCTCCTTTTCATACTCGACTTACGTTGTCATTTCTCTGAACCGAAGGTTATCTTGCATAATAGATTTCTTTTTCAACCGATTGAGTTGAACTACAAGCAGCCTGATTCCCTGAGTTGAGGATATGTAGGTGAAATCATTGTTGAAAACTCGGCTGTGTTACAACATTCTCCTTTAAATCTTATTCCCAAGTGTTTCGGTCTCTTCATAATTCGATATCGAAATAACTTTTGAATTCTTTCAAAATCATGCGTCAAATCAAGCGTATCGAACTACAAGTGGCCTGAAATCTCTTATAACCTGAGATATGTAGGAAACCCATTTCCGGGGTTCGGCCATAATTCTTAAAGTCCGTACCAAAAGCCCCTTACTAAGGTGAAGATGTGGTCGGACAAAATTGGATTAGTCAATTTCATTTTCCTTGAATTTCTTGCATCAATTCAAGTAAAATGAGGGACAGTTGTTGACACCCAATTTTGACCATCCCCGATAAGAATTAACTTTCGAGCTTCTTAATTTTTTGAACGATTTAGAATAATTAACGTTATATGATTCAAATTAGTTTCAAGGTTGTTTGAAGTAATTTCAATCGATCTTTATAGTATTTTGAATAATAACTATATCTCGTATAATTATATATGTATTTAGTATATCTTATAAATATTTTGAAAATCATAGCAAAGGAGTTCTACATTTTGATTAAATTAAGTATTTTTATTAATTTAGTTTTAGTTTGGTTCATAGTTTAGTTTTCGAATTGATTAGTTTGTGTTTAAATTAATTATTCTATGAGTAAGGCAATTATTTTATTTCGTTAAGATTGAGAAGTTCGTTAGTTAATTATAGTGATGCGTCTTATTTAAATTATATAGTCAAAGCTTAATCTAACTCTCACAAATTTAATTTGCCTCTACGCTTGACCCATCTCAAAAAACCATTTTTTGGGCCCTCCTCTTGAAATTTCCAGCAGCTACAACAGCAACAAAAGAACCAAATGACCCCATACGTTCAGCCCACTTCTCACAAAATAATTCAGCCCAACACATACAATAAACAACAACAATGCAAAACGACCCGACCCCCCAAAACAGCTACTCGTTCTTCTTCAACAATACGCGTCAAATTCCAACGTTAACACAACTCACGGAAGAGCAGAACACAGAGCAGTACTCTGCTCCTCTTTGTCTCCTTCCTCAACGTCTCTCTCCACGCAACAGTCGCAGCAGGCACGCGTTTCTCCCCTTTCCCCTTTCGGAATGGGGAGAAAATTTTAGAAAAGCATGTCTCCCCCAAAATGGTGAAAGGGATTTCGAGTTTGAAATTTTGGAATTGGGCCCTTGAGTCCGTTTTTCATCGATTTCCCTCCCAAATCCGAACCCTAGCATCCCTCTATATAAACTCTCTTCTTTCTCAAAAAAAGGAGAGGATTTTTTGGCTTTTTGTTTTGGGAGTGAACAAAATTCTGCATAAGAAAATTTAGGCGTCTCTCTAGTTGAGAAAATTTGGTGATTGTTCATTAAAAGAGAGATAGAAATACAGTATAGCAAGGGATAAGAGAATACAAGTATATAAAAGGTTTTAAGTTGCTGTTGGTGGAGGAATTTCACTGCTCTGCTCGTTCGGTTCTTTGTTCGCTGCTCGGAATAAGGTAATTTTATCCGAGCCCATTCGGGACTTCACTCCCACATTCCAGAGTCGTAAAGACTCAGGTTCCTTCATCGAGTCAACCAACCAGCTATTAAAATTGACGAACAGGTTCCGAAGTTGAAAGAAGACGCGATAGATCGAGAAAGTGAAAAATTGGGCCAAAGGCCCACCCTTAATTTCAAAGAAATGTATTTTGTTATTTTGGGCCTAAGCCCTCGTCATTTTATTTGTTAGTATTCTTGTTAGAATTTAGGACAGGTGGGAAAATTGGGCCTGGGGCCCAAAGGAAATAATATATTTTCCTCGTTAGTTTAGGACAGGTGCAAAGAATGGGCAAGAATTGGGCCGAAGGCCTAAAAGGTGAAAATAGGCCCAAATACTGGTTCAGGCGGACAGGAAAACCAGATTTGGGCCCAAATTCTCTTTCCCTATCTATTTAACTGCTATTATGTGCTTATTTGTTAAAAATTAATATTAAGGTCTCGAAACTTCAAATCCCCAAAAGACACCCATTTTGAATTAACCGCTTAACCAAATTACTCCTTTTTCACTTGATTTAAAAATAAATAAATAAATAAATAAGTTTATGAAATACTTCACTTAGATAATATTTCATTATTTTTCTATTAAAATGGTCTCAACTATAAAATAGTTCAAATTTTACAAGTTGAGTTAAATTAAAATTATTTCAGCCAAATAATTAATTGTCGGATAACCGCATTAGCGGATATTCTAGGTGCTTTAAACCTTCCTAGAATATTAATAGGAACCTCGAACCCCCTTTATAGTTTTCAATAGATTTACTGTTTTAGTCTTTTGAAAACAATAGTTTTTCTTGATTTTTCTTAAAAATTAAGTGGCGACTCTTAAAACCAGTCTTAAATTCATTTTTAAATAAAACACCATGGACATATCGGTGGACTTCAGGTAGTCCAAATCTTTTCGCAGCTCAGCGATGGTAGCTTTTAAAGCCGTCACCTCCTCTATGGCCCCTTGGTTTCTCTTACATACCGCTATCCTGGCCGCTAGAGAGTAAATGGTAGTGCTTAGTTGTGTTACGGCGTCAGCGAGGGAAGTCTGAATCATGCCCGGAACAGAGGCCTCTAGACTGGCAGCCCAACAATCAGCAGAATGGGCCAGCTATCCCATCTGGAGCAGGGAAGCCTGGGTGAGTGAAGGCCGGGACACAGCAGCAATAGCAGTAGGTCTGGGAGGCAGTGCAGCAGCAGAAAAACCTGGAGTGTCAGCAGGAGTAGCAGTGGTAATAGATAAACCTGAAGGCCCATGGGCTGGAGTAGGTAAAGATGCCTCTACAGGTGATGGTTCTGTGTTCACTGGCTCCACCAAGGCTACCTTCTTCCTTTCTGCTTGATCCTTAAGGTACTCGGCTTCGATCCTACAAATATCAGTAGAGGATGTAGGCATCACATCCACATCCTTCCATCCTTCCTGTCATCTCAAGGTACCCGAGCTCGTTTGCACAGTTCTATGATCAATATTGGAAATGGAAGTGAGGTTCGGCTCTGCCTTGCAAGCATGAGTATCTCTGAAGCAATAATTGTACCCAGGTTTATCCGGGTGTTCTCGATAATGCAACCCAAGCAGGCTGCCTTGGCAAGGCGAAGGACTGACTCATTCTGGGATGGCATAATTGTGCTGCTGATGAAACTAAACTAGAATTTTGCAGCTATGTTCCGTTCCTTCTTTTCAATTGGAGCTCTTTCTGCCAACCACTTCGGAGTATCGTCTGAAATTAGTGGGGCTAACCACTTTTTCATCTCATCTAGCTTCTTTTTTCTAATCAAGTACTGGCAGTGATCCCTAATATTCGTGGACATTCCTAAGACTGCGTTGATCGCCCCACTATAACACTTCACCCTACTGTCTCTAACAACCACATAGTTAACTTCTTTGAAGGCTACTGCTAGCTGCTTTTTCTAAGGTATTAGTGCATTATATGCATTGTAGAACTCTCTTACCCAGTTTGGAATATACGGACCACGGGGTTTGGTGAAGATTTGGAATTTGTAGTGCCTCAGGCACTCCATTATCTCTAAGTACCTGTCAATAACCCCATCGATTGACAGACGCTTCTCCTCAAGAATTGTCCTCAGCCCCTCAGCCTTTAATCTATTCATTGACTTGGGTGGAGGATCATGTATTGGAGGTGCTAATACCATTGCCTGCTCTGGAACTGGAGACGTAGGAGTGGCGGGCTGGGGAGTCCTGACCCTGGATGGATCATTCAGCTTCTTAGTTCGCTATTCAGCTCTTTGTGCTATTGTCAGGTCATCATCATCAGAAGTTGCGCTCTTATTTACCATTATTCACTCTTACTTTCAGAAACAGTGAGGTAGGTATCATATATTCCTTCATTGTCTGAGCTGACCTCTAGTGATGTCGGTGCCTTAGCTATCCCTTTGCCTTTTCCACCAATTATGGATAGTTTAGTGACCTTGCTTCTGGGTGCAGTTGCATCCTCATTGATTGTAATCCTTTTTGTTTTCCCTTAGGGTGGCCTGTTCCTTCCTGCAACCTTAGATCTAGCCATTTCTGCAAACAATTTGGAAGAAGTCAAAAAAACTAAATCAAATTTATAGGGATACAATTACAAATAAACTTACTGAATAGATCGGCGAATCTCCAAGTTTCTCTGGCGAGCTAGGCCGAGCTCGCCGATAGGAGCTGGCTCAAAAATTTTAACAATTCGGTGATGGAAAAATCTTTCCGGTGAGTCGCCAACCTCTTTCGGCAAGTAGGGTATTATTCGCCGAAAGATATAGTGCAATAAAGGTTCAGAGGTGCAGACAAAGGGTGATTAAGGAGACTTTCAGGGAGTCGTCGAATGCTTTTTGGCGATCAACGACTTCTTGCCAAAGGTTACATAACCCACATCACAAGTAGCATAAAATTAAAGGCGAGATGGGGTCATTAAGCGAATCGCCGAGTGGTTTGGTGAGCTCGACCCAGCTCACCAAACGACTCAACGTGCCCATTTCCAACCTATCTTCTCAAATTCACAAAAATAAACTATGCACTACTACCATTAAGCTCAGACCCATACACTCAACCATGATAAACATCACGCATGCACAAACCCACAAGATTTTTAATCATTTTTACGTGCAACAAAAGGGAGTTCAAAAATTAAGATAAAATGGGCAAGATATACAAATCAAACTCGGCATTTCACAAATCTAAACCTATCAGAGAGACCCAGTACACATCAATATGATAAGCCCAATTGCATAAGAGAACAAAATTTTCACAGTAGCCTCGGGGTTCGGGAAAACAGCCTTTTATGCTGATCGAAGTGCTTTAAAACGCTAAGAGGCAATGTAATCCCAAGTTCGAACACCAATCGACAACTAAAATACCAGAAAAGCAAAGATAATGAAAATACTTACTAAGTGTTGATTTTGCGAAATTTGAAATCGAGTGGAAAATGAAAATTTGTCAAACTTTGAAACCATTGGCCTTTAAAACTGTCTAGTTGTTGTCCATTCGGCGACATTAGTCAAGATCGCCGAACTACTCGGCATCACACCGATTAGTCTCTTTCCTCGCCGAAATTTACAGAACCCCTAATTATTATGGGAATTCAAATGGCGGTCTCCGTCGGGATCGCTGACATGGTCAGCATTTCGCCAATAATATCTGAGGTCGCTGATTTTTAAAGACTCCAATGTAAATTGGTCTTGAGTCTAACGGCGATCTAGTTCGGGGTCACTGAACCTTTCGGTAATTCACAAAATGGACCTTTAGATTGTTAATCTACACTTGTCGATCACTCTCCACATTTCAACCTGCAAAATCAATACACCATTATTTCTAAAAACAAAGAATTTAAGACCTTGGGTTCCTCCCAAGAAGCACCTTAGTTAATGTCGTGGCACGACGTGAATCAGCCCTTAAATTTTAGTATTCGGGGTTGCCTCATTTTCATAAGGCCACCCCTCTGTTGGATCCGAGTTGGGCGAGGGCATCAATTGGTCTATTTGGGACCTCAGCAGCTGAATAAGTAAAGAATGAGAGGTAGTCATCTGATTTAGCATCATAACATTCTCTCTAATCTCTTCCAACACTCTGTCGTGCTTATCGACTTTGTGTAGGATGAGCAAGAGGACCTCTTCAATTTTCTCGCCCTCTTTCTTCTTCGTCTTTCGACGCTCGTGAGGAGGAATGTACTTATCCTTTACTTTGGATAGTACCTCTAAGTCATTGACCTTTTGGGCCAAGTCATCGAGCTACTCCAACAAAGTGGTCATTTCTTGGTCTTTTTCCTTCTTCTTGATGGTCTTGGCCATGTGATCAAGGAGGTGGGTTGCTTTTGCATAATGCAGTTAGATGATACCACTTTCCTCTTTATTGAAACTTAGGATATAATCTTTAAGCTTCGTTATTTTAAGAGGATGGTGATTCATTTGGTCACCAATTTCACTATTTACATTTATTTTCCTATTTCAACACAAACACGTAATGAAAACAAAACTAAAATTTAAGTTAGTAAACTACGACTACCAAAAGCACAGTGCGACTTAACCAAAAAATTTCAAGTAACACCACTCCCCGACAGCGGCGGCATTTTCATGTTTGCGTAATCAAGACACAACTTCCATTCCAAGTGTCTACGATCGTACAATAGTAAAGTAACCTAACCAGGGGTTGGGGTCGAGTCCCAAGGGAGTGGTTCCTAAAAATTAGTGGTTAGGCGCGAAAGTGCTAAAACTAACCTTAGCTATAGACTTTATCGAATGAAGACATGCCAAATTAAAGGGTTTGACACAAGTGTCAATTATCAATGGGGGGATTGTAAGCAAGTAAAGAGCTAAATAAGCAAAAATAAAAAGAGATACAAATGCGGAGATGGGATTCTTGGTAGGTGATAGAAATACGGGTTAGACTAGACTATTGGTTACATGCTTTTGATAGTAAATTCGTTGAATATTTGTGACTAGGCTAGACTATAGTGGGGGTAAATTCTCTCTCGAACAACTTATCCCGAATCAAATGGATTCCTCTCGGACACCCTCTTGCCACATGAAGAACAGCCTCCGCCTTAGCCCACTCACTCTCTTGAGCTAATTGTGTGGGAGAAGGACTAGGGTTCACTCTCTCGAGCTGAACATCATGTCGACTCACTCCCACCGACCATCAATTTAGTTGTTTTAGTTTTACGACCTCTTTCTCGACCAAGCCGAAAACACAAAGGTGAAATCGTATTTGCCACTACAATTTCATTAAGTTCCAACACAACTAGTAAATGAAACCACATCTAAACAACAAATAAACTATCAGCAAAAAAGACCCAACCATTAACCTAACCCATATTCACAAAATCACACCCCACGAATTGAGGTTTTAGCTACACATGTAAAACAGGTAAAAGTGTATACCAATCTCAGTTTTCATCAATGGGTATGCAAGATTAAGTCTTAAAACAAGTCAAAAGTGAAGAATCCACAAGTCCCAAGTCCAAAATCTTGGAGTTGAAACCCTTTGAATCTTCATGTTCTTCAAAACCCTCTCAAAGCTTAGAGAGAATATTCTAAATCTGATATTAAAACTTAATAATAAAACTTGAAAATAATTTCTACTCTGATACTAAGCCACAAAACTTCAACTAGTATTCATAGTTTTTCAGAAAATATGTTGTGAAGGATCACTCGACGAAGTCTTTGATCTAGTTCATCGTCGTCTTGCGTTAGCCTTCAGTATTATCATGTTTTGGATCATTGGGCGACATAGTACAGCTTCACAGAACTGCTCAGCGATACACCGACTACTCTTTTTTACCACCGATTTGACTTTTTCCTTCAAGGCTCAGCACACTGGAACAAAAAAAGAGGGTAAGACCTTTTGGCGACTCGCCGAATGGGTTCGGCGATTCTCAGATCTTCATTTCTTCGTTCTTTCTGCTACCTTTGTTCCTTTTTGCTAAGTAGTGTCCATGCTTTCCCTAAAACTCCAAATACTTGAAACTTAAGGGTTTTCATCAGATATTGAGATAAAGTATGCATATGAGGACACTAATTCTATCAAAATATATCCCTAAATGAGTCCAATTTGTGTACACATCAGGATGCTACTTGCACATTGCACAGGTGAGACTTAGATTCATCTTAGGTGATGGTCCTTATGTGATGATCAAGTCTTATATAATGTTTATGTCTTTATGAATGTATATTGTTTAAGGTGGAAAGGTTGAATGGCAAGTTCACTTTTGGTGACCTTAGGGTGGTGCCTTGGTGTGGATAGTGGTATGGGACGCCATCCATACATTGCACAAGGTATAGCCTAAGGGTTACTCTAAGTGAAGGGTTATGTAAAGGTAATGGGTTATATATGGTGAACATGTCTCTATTGTGATAAAAGACTTGTATGTTGGTTATGATTGAGTATTATGACTCTTATACTTGTATTTCATGAAGTTTTACCAAAATAGCATAAAAGTATGATTTTCAAATCAAATGTCCCCTTTTAAGCATGTTTTTGCATGGTCATCATACTTAGTACTTTTTGTGCTAACCCCATTCTTCTTCCATGTTTTACTATAAGTGTAGGTTGCGGTAATTGAGTATCTCTCTAGTTGGAGCTTGGACTAGACTTCTTCCAAGACATCTTCTGGTATGTCCTCATAGATCGAGGACAAGGACTTTTAATGTTTCTAGTTCTTTTATGTTTTAAGACTATTGTTAAGCCTTCGATTGTTAAGGGTTGTCACCCTATCTTGTATAAAGTTTTGTCGAAGATGGCCATATGAGACTTTTAGTATTCCACTGTTTTATAAATGAGTTTTTGATTATTGGTTTTATTATGAAAAGTTTTAATTCCGCACTATTTTTATTACCTATGCGATGAATGAATGCTATGAGGCTTGTGTAAGACCCCTTTCGGGTCGAGTACGACGTGTTACGACTAGGGGTTGCTCTTTTGTCGTGACAAATATGGTATCAGAGCATAAGGCTTTGGGAATGGTTTTTAGGGTTGATGTCTCACTAGCCACGTCTAGTAAAGTCTTGTTCATTGGTGTGAGTCGCGACACATCTATGAGCGAGAGGCTATAGGACGTTAGAAAGTTACATTTCTTTCATATTCTTGAAGTCGTGCCTTAGAGTTTGGTTCTATAAGTGTTCTTTTCCTAATCCTTTTCTTGTGTTTATAGGAATATGAATACCAGAAGGGCTAATGGAAGGAGGGCACAAGAGGAGAACATGAATGAGGAGGTTCCCCCTCAAGCTTCTCAAGACCCTCAAGCTCCTAATGATGAAGGGGTCATGTCTAATGTGGAGATAAGGGCTGGCTTCCAAACTTTGGCCCAACTCATGATGGTTCAAACCCAAGTCGTCACTATTCAAGCTCTAGCCTTAACGGCCCAAGCTAACCGAGAAGTTGGACCACAAGTAAACCCCAATGCAAGTACACTCGCTTCAAGAATTAGGGATTTCACAAGGATGAATCCCCCTACCTTCCATGGCTCCAAAATGGATGAAGACCCTCAAGGCTTTATAGATGAAGTGTTTAAAGTGGTGGATTCCATGGGAGTATTTTTTAGAGAGAAGGAGAAACTAGCCGCCTACCAATTGAAAGATGTAGCTTAAGTGTGGTTTGAGCAATGGAGGGATGAGAGACCCGTGAGAGCAGGCTCGATGGATTCGGGATCGTTTAAGACGGCCTTTCTTGATAGGTTTTTCCCCTTAAAGTTGAGGGAACAAAAGTTGGTGGAATTCATGAACCTCCGTCAAGGGGGTATAAGTGTGATGGAGTACTCTCTCAAGTTCACCCAACTATCCAAGTATGCTCCAACCTTGGTGGCAAATTCTAGGGCTAGGATGAATAAGTTTGTAATGGGGGTGTCCGATTTGGTTGAAGAAAAATGTCGTACGGCAATGCTCCATCATGATATGGATATCTCTAGGCTCATGATTTATGCTCAACAAATTGAGGAGACAAATCTTAGTAAGATGAATAAGGAGGCAAAAAGAGCTAGACCCGATGAACAAAGTTAACCAAGGTCCAAAAAGAGTTACTACAACCAAGATTCTCCTACAGTCAACAATGATAGGGTGTATAACCTTAAACCTCAAGGAGGGAATGGAGGTGGCTCTTCATTTGAAAGGTCTATTTGTGCTAAGTGTGGGAAGCAACATTTGGGTAAGTGCCTTGATAGCACGGATGGGTGCTTTGGGTGTGGGAAGAAGGGTCATAAGATGAGGGATTGCCCAATGCTTTCGGCAAAAGGGAGAGAGGCCAATAAGCTTCTCGCCCAGATCCTAATGCTCCAAGGAAGAATCGTTTTTATGTGCTTCAAGCTAACAAGGACAAAGGAGTTAATTCGGATGAAGGTACCGATAAGTTGATAGTTCCTTATGGTGTGAATGTCTTTTGAGG
The DNA here is from genome assembly GCF_019186545.1 of Solanum stenotomum. Taxonomy (NCBI): domain Eukaryota; kingdom Viridiplantae; phylum Streptophyta; class Magnoliopsida; order Solanales; family Solanaceae; genus Solanum; species Solanum stenotomum. The sequence continues at coordinate 36,256,039 of NC_064289.1, read as the reverse complement.
TTGCTTTGTAGTTTTCATGTTGACCTTAGTATGAGCTTGCCCTTAAGTGGGGGATAGTATGTTGAATAGTAGGTTGTGGTAAGTGTTGATATCCTTATCTCTTTCCTCCTATCCCTATTCAAGCTTGAAACCAAGAGTTCCTTGTTGCTTGTTTCATGTTTTGGAGTCTAGTGGGTATTTGAGTTTCCATGGTCTCCTTATGTTATGCATGTTCCATTTGAATTCTTGTTTAAATGAGTAAATGAGTTTTCATGATTTATGTTCCTCATAATTGATTGTATTTTTTTTATATGAGTTGTTTATATGCTTCATGAGGATGAATGGTTGAATATGCCTAAATGTGTGTTTATGATGAAGTTGCATAATGTGCTTTTGAGAATAATTGCATAATGTGCTTAATGATATTGTGATGAGCATGATGTGATTTGGAGAAGGAAGTTCCTCCAATGAAATGAAGAATGTGAAGTTTTGATGCATAATGAGTTTGTAGATGTAATTCCTACCTTCTTGTTGTGTTTTGAGTTCTTTGGTGTGGAGTTTATGCTTCCTCCTATGTTTATACATTTATATTGATGTTGCATGCATAATGGTGGGCTGCTTATTTGAGTCGTTAACCCCTTAATCTGTTTAAAGTGTCATTCAAGGACGAATGTTCCTAAGTAGGGGATAATGTAACGACCCTAAAAATGAACTAGTGAAACTAGAGCCTAACGTGCGTGTGTTTGAGTTTGATGTGAGGTTTGATGGTGTTTGATGCTATCCAGAGTCATGATTGAAGGGTTTAGGGGTCAAACGTCAAGGTACGACTCCCCAAGGACCACCCTAGAGGTCCTTGAGGAGGACCCTAAGTCTAACCCCTAAGACCCATTGAAGCTAGAAAGTTGGCCAAAAAGGGGTGACCTACGAAAGGGGTCCACGCCCCGTAGGTCCATCCAAACCCCGTGGATAGCCTCCGTAGGTCAAGGGTCCCAAAACAAGCCACAACCACGAACCACGAAGGAACAGTACGGTCCTGTCAACCCATCCACGGTCCGTGGATGGAGGTCTCGTGAATGAGACTTGAAATTTTGTCTTGTCTCGGCAAGTGTAGGGGTGAATTGGTAAATTCACCCGTCCTAATAAGTTGGGGGACAGTTATTTAAAGTTTATTAAGGTATTTTAAGAGAATTAAAAGTGTTAAATTCTATTTTACATTCCATTATTACAAAACCCCAAATTCAAACTACCCTTCCCCTCCAAAAGATCTCTCTCTAGAACATCCATAGAAAGTGAAGACTTCAAGCTTCCAAGGTCAATTTCTTCAAGGTTTTCAAAGGGTTTTCAAGGGGATTTCGTGGGAAGCAATAGCAAGGTATGGTGGTCTTGATCCTTGTCTAATTTTCCATTCAAGGAGCCAATTCAAATGTGATTGCAAATCATGAAAATCTAGGTTTTCACTCAATCTCATGGGCTCTTTCATCAAACAATTTTAAAGGTTTACTAATGTAAAATTATGATTATATTGATATTTAATTAATGATTTTACTCTATGAACCCATGATTCCTCTCAAATTCTAAATTGTGTCTTATGAAGTGGGTTTGTTGATCATGAATGAATGTTCATGAATTATGCCTAAATTGATTTAGATTATTGAATAGTATCATCATCTATGCCAAATTAAGGTGAATTGTTGGTAAATTGAGGATTTGTGATCATAGCCTTGAAAGGGCAAGTTTGATCTAATCTCATATTAAAGTAGAATTGTGCTTGAATTGATGATCCACTTGAAAGGTAGAGGTGTTTACTTACTTTGTATATTGATCCACTTGAAAGGTGGAGGTTTTTACTTATTATGAACATTGTGATCATGGCCTTTAAGTCATAGTGTGGGTAATTGAAGTATTATCATGATGTTGTATATGTGAGTGAGATGTAAAGCATGTGTGTGATCTAAGGGAATGAAAGATGATCATGTTTAGAAGCTAATAGTGTTAGGATTGACTGTTATCTCTCTATTAACACTTGTGAATGATGATAGTTATGTGAAAGGATATTCTCACATACACACACACTCGAATGATAAATGAATGAAGTTCAATGATAATGTTAATGAATGTTGAGTCTACTGAAACGATATTCTCATATTGTACTCTAATAAATGATAATGACTTGTTGTGAAAGTACTTTCTAACAATAAGGGGGTTCTTAGGTGAAAGGCTATTCTCATATTTGAATCAATGAGCTTTCCAATGAATGAATGAATGTTGGATTTGCCATGGATGCTCATGCGGGAGTTGAGGCGAGGTATCTAGTAGCAATCCCTTATCCCATAATGAACTAATGTAATGAATGTAATGTACTCCGTGGGGAATAATGCTAAGCACCGAGTGGATATGGTTTGATATGGGTGCTCATCTGGGAGTTAAGGCGGGGTACTTAGTAGAAATCTCTTGAGATGGATGCTCATCCGTGAGTTGAGGTGGGGTATCTAGTAACAATCTCTCAATCCCTTAAACTATGTTCCCACATAGGTCTAGCTAGTGGATCCACTTAAGCGAAAGAACAATGGTCCTACCTTAGGCAAGTACGAATCCCTTATTCGGTGAGGGTGACACCAGGGTTCCATGTCAAGCTCTCATGGTCTATGTCGGTTAAGGCTTACCCCCACAATAATGTTAAAGAACTATGGCCTCTTAAGAATGTACTACTTAGTTTGTGTGGTGGTATGGGACTCCATCTATGCATTGCACAAGTAGGCATTTGAGGGAAGTCATGGTGTGTCCCTTATAATGTTAATGTAATGAATGGACTCTTATGATCATGATAAAGAAGAATGTTGATCTTATGTCTTAATGAATGAAGGTGTTCTTAATGAAGTTAATGAATAGTGACTTAGATGCTTATATCTGTAATGTAAGAATACATACTATACTTGGATTGTATATATATATGAGTTACTTCCTTGTTATGACTTGTTGAGAATGAATGTGCCTAGTCTATAGTGACTTCAAAGGAGCACTTAGTGTGAGTAGTAGTATGGGATGCTACTTGCACATTGCACAAGTGTGACTTAGATTCATCTTAGGTGATGGTCCTTATGTGATGATCATGTCTTATATAATGTTTATGTCTTTATGAATGTATATTGTTGAAGGTGGAAAGGTTGAATGGCAAGTTCATTTTTGGTGACCTTAGGGTGGTGCCTTGGTGTGGATAGTGGTATGGGACGCTATCCATACATTGCACAAGGTATAGCCTAAGGGTTACTTGAAGTGAAGGGTTATGTAAAGGTAATGGGTTATATATGTTGAACATGTCTCTATTGTGATAAAAGACTTGTATGTTGGTTATGATTGAGTATTATGACTTATACTTGTATTGCATAAAGTTTTACCAGAATAGCATAAAAATATGATTTTCAAATCAAATGTCCTCTTTTAAGCATGGTTTTTCATGGTAATCATACTTAGTACTTTATGTGCTAACACCATTCTTCTTCTATGTTTTACTACAAGTGTAGGTTGCGGTAATTGAGTATGTCTCTAGTTGGAGCTTTGACTAGACTTGTTCCAAGACATCTTTTGGTATGTCCTCATTGATCGAGGACAAGGACTTTTAATGTCTCTAGTTCTTTTATGTTTTAAGACTATTGTTAAGACTTTGATTGTAAAGGGTCGTGACCCCTATCTTGTATAAAGTTGTCTAAGATGGCAATGTGAGACTTTAGTATTCTGCTGGTTTATAAATGAGTTTTCAATTGTTGGTTTTATTATGAAAAGTTTTACTTCCACACTATTTTTATTACCTATGCGATGAATGAATGCTATGAGGCTTGTATAAGACCCCTTCGGGGTCGAGTACGCCGTGTTATGACTAGGGGGTGCTCTCGGGTCGTGACATTTCCGTTTATGTTTATTCTTATTGTTTGCATTATTTTCTGTTTAGTTCTACCCTTGTACTCACTACTTTTTGTTCTGGGTAGGGTTCGACTTACCTACTGGTTGGTTTTAGTAGGTGTCATCGCGACTCGGGAAGTCGGGTCGTGACACAACTATTTGAAAAAGTCACAACCTTTCAAAAAAAGTCACAACTCTTTGGAAAAGTCAAAACCCTTCACCGTGAAAACGTGTTTGCTTTTAATATAATAAAATATAAATTAAAAACAAATATGATATAAATCATAGAAGATATACTAAATTGGGTCTTTTAAGAAGAAGAATAGAAAACTTAGAAAGTTTGTAGTTTACAAATGTGAGGAAAACCTTCTATTTATTGCCAATAAAGGGTTGTATGAAAAGGTACTTATTGTGCCTTATCATAAAAGTTGCAACCATTCCAAAAAATCACAACCCTTTAGAAAGATCACAACTCATTAAGAAAGTCACAACCCTTTAAAAAAGTCACAATCCTTCGAAAAAGTCACAACCCTTCAATGTGAAAAGGTGGATGCTTCTAATATTATAATATAATATAAATAAATAAGTAAAATATAGAAGATATAATAAATTGAGTGTTTTAGGAAGAAGAATAATAGAAAACTTAGAAAATTCGTAGTTTAAGAATGTGAGAAAACCCCTATATTTATAGCCAACAAAGGGTAGTACGAAAAGCTGTTTATTGTGCCTTATCAGAAAAGTCACAATCCTTCAAAAAGGTCAAGACTCATCGAAAAAGTCAAAACTCTTTGGAAAAATTGCAACCCTTTGGAAAACTCTAAACCCTTCAAAACAGTCTCAACTCTTTGGAAAAGTTTCAACCCTTCGAAAAAGTCACAACCCTTTAATATTAAAAGCTATCCAATTTTAATATAATATAATATAAATAGATAAATAAAATATAATATAAAATATAGAAGATATACTAAATTGGATGTTTTAAGTTGGGGGTATTATAGTAATTTAACATTCAAGTTATGAAGTTAATGCTTTTAACATAGTATAGAATAAATGGATATAGATATAAATTTAATTTCTCAATAATACATAAATGTGTCCTTTAACTTGGTCTCACCTGAAATTTATTTCCTGCAACTTTCGATGTACACAAGTAGTTTCTTAAACTATCCAAAAGTTGACTTAGTAGATCGACATATCCTACATGACAGTTCATATCCAACATGACATCTTACGTATATTATGCCACATAGGATGCATGTGTCTTCTTGTTCGACTTTATACAAGTTCAAGTGCCTACTTGTGCACCCAAAGTTGTAAAACATAGATCTCAGTCGAAGCCAAGTTAAATGACATATTTATGTAATATGCCAATAATTTTACTAAGGTAATAGTGGTACTAGTAGAAAAGTGTTGATATAGGTGGTTCTAATTAAAGTGATGTGTGTGTGAGTGTGTGTGAGAGAGAGAGAGAAGCAAAATTAATTTTTGGTTGATGGAGGAATTGTAGAGCTTTGAGATGTTATTTTTGTTAATTGTGATGGAAGAAATGAAGTTTGTGGTCTTTTTAGAGATTTTTAGTTTATGGATTCAATAAACTATGAAGCAATTTGGTAAAAAGGTTAACTAATTTTCAAGGCAATAAATATTTTCATTCTTGATCTCATCACACATTAGTTTATTTCATAAACAACTCTTAAGTGCCTGTTTGGAAAGTCACCCTGGTAATTGAATTTGGTGCAATTGAGTGTAATTACATTGTATGACTTGTTTGGTTGACCAGGTAATTACTTTGTCAGCAGACAATTAGGTGTAACTAGCAGAGGGTAATTACACTCTCCAATTCCCAGGAAGGGACTACGAATTGTTGGTAATTACATGGTTTAATTACAAGCTAATTACTTCTAAGTTCTTTTTTGTTTCTATTTTTATTTTTCGTTTTAAGTTATTTTTTATTTCTATTATTTTATTTTTTATTTTTATCATTCTAAAAAATGCTAAAAGTTTATCTTTTATTTTTATATTTCATTTCGTTCTCATTCTCAGCCTTTACCTCATGTTATTCCATGCAATTTTTCGTACTATCTATTTTTTTATGCCATGATAATCTTTTTATTGGCATAATTTTGATAGTATTCTAATTTTTAAATTAAAGTAAAATTCATTGTTGGGTAAGGTTATACACTTATGTTTTCCTTTTCTTTTAAATCATATTTATGTATCTTACGTTCAAATTTGACATAAGACTAATTTGTTTTGAATTTAGAACTACTGTTATATTTTCAGTTTCATTTGTTTTAGTAGTATTGACTTGAGACATTACATTGCAAGTCATTTATTTTTAGTTAAATTTGATAGATTATCTTTAATCCAAATATTTTAATAATTAATGAAATTTTATTTACAATATTAATCTTTTTGTCAAACATGCATTTCATGATGCTCATAGAAATCTTATACTTTTAGTTTTTATGGTTAATTCAATTGAAATATACCAATTTTAAAAATATAAATCAATTATGTTTTCATAATAGTAGTTAAAACATGTGCTGATTAATTAATATATTTTCAAAAGACAATATATATATCTTAAATATTTAATTTAATATCATTTATAAAGTTTCTTATTTGTCTAATATAAATTTTGAATAATTAACTTTTATTTTTAAAATTTAATATAATCTTATAATTGCAATTGTGCATCTAAACATTACATTTGTAAATACATTGTAACAAACAAACAAGTCGATCGGCGTTATTACCAGATTATGTAATTAGTAGGCTGGTAATTAATTACTAGTTACCTGGTGGCTTTCCAAGAAGACCCTAAGGTGATGAGAGAGATTAAAAAAATAGGAATATAACTTCTCACTCTCTCAAGAAAAGTACATTTCACTCTCTACCACATCAACATATGACATATATTCCATTTTAAAATAAAGTGAGTGTGTAACAACAGTTTTAGCCATAATTTGAGAGTGTTTTAAGTCATTTTTCCAAATATCTATGTTGCATATTTCGCGACAGAGAAATTTTCCTCTTTAATATGTGAAACTATTAGGTTGTATCTTTCATTATATCATCTACAAAGTACCTCTGAAGTTACCTAATGGTTTAAATATTCCTCATCTTTGTTAGGCATTCGATGTCACGTAGCACTACCATTTCAATGAGGTGGACACTATGTAACATGCTACTTTAATGCCCCAACCAATGTAACACCATTCTTCCGCTTGTTCTTCTTCCTCTCTTTTTTTCTCAAAGATATTTATTATTACATAATTGATGTTTTTTTTAATTTCCAACACAAAATTATTTACATTTATGGATCTAGGTTACTCCTAAGACTGAAGTACACTCTTTGACTATAGTCGAAATTCCAGCGACTCATCATAACGAACAAACTCCTTCTTATCATCCTCAACATGAGCAACACTACCCATTGATTGCCAACTAAGAGCATCCACCACCAAATTCGCTTTACTAGGGTGATACAGAACACTCATGTTGTAATAATATAGCAACTCGAGCCACCTCCTTTGGCGAAGATTTAGATCCTTTTTTCCTGAACACATATTGCAAACTTTTGTGGTTGGTAAAGACATCTACATGGACACTGCCTCCAAATCTTTAAGGCAAACACAACTGCCGCTAGTTACAAATCATGGGTAGGATAGTTCTTTTCATGAATCCTAAGCTGCCTTGAAGAATAAGCAATAACCTTCCCATTTTGCATAAGAACACACCCTAGTCCAATCCTTAAAGCATCAGAATAAACCACAAACTCATCAGACCCTTCCGGTAAAGTCAACACTGGAGCGGAGGTAAATCTATCTTTCAATTCTTGGAAACTCTTCTCACATGCTTCTGACCATAAGAACTTAACTTTATTTTGGGCCAATGCCATCAATGGAGAGGCAATCAAAGAAAACCCTTCCACAAACCTATTAATAATTGGCCAAACCCAAGAAACTTTGAATATCCCAAATGGGATATGGGTCTAGGCCAACTCTTAACCGCTTTCGTCTTCTTAGGATCTACCTCAATACCCTTACCGAAAATATAATGTGACCAAGAAAAGTCACGGATCTCAACCAAAACTCACATTTACTAAACTTTGCAAATAGTTGTAGGTCCTTGAGGACCTCTAATACAATTCTCAAATGATCAGCATGCTCATCCTTACTCCTTGAGTAAATCAAGATGTCATCAATAAACACAATCACAAACAAATCAAGGTATTGTCTAAACATGCTATTTATTAAGTCCATGAATGCGGTTGGAGCATTAGTCAAGCCAAATGACATCACCAGAAACTCAAAATGACCATACCGAGTTCAAAAAATCGTCATCGGAATGTCATCTTCCTTCACCCTCAATTGGTGATAATCCAACCAAAGGTCGATCTTATAGAAGTAACTCTCCCCTTGGAGTTGATCAAGCAAATCATATATCCTTGGAAAATGATACTTATTGCTTAATGGTAACCTTATTCAATTGCTGATAGTCAATACACATGCAAAGTGAACCATCTTTATGATGAACAAACAAAACTAGAGAACCCCATAGAGAGATACTCGATTGGATGAAACCTTTATCTAACAAATCCATCAATTGCTCTTTCAATTCCATGAGTTCTACCAAAGCCATACGGTAAGGAGGAATATAGATAGGTTGTGTATCTGAGAGAAGGTCAATTTTGAAGTTTGTTTCCCTTTCAGGAAGAACACCTAGTAAATCATCGGGAAACACTTTCGAATACTCATTTACAACGGGGACCAACTCAAGAGTAGGGATTTCACAATATATATCCCTACCCAAACGAGATGATACATACAACCCTTAAAAATCATTTTTCTAGCTTTAAGACAAGAAATAAACTGACCCTTAGGCATAGAATTTTCCCCTTTCCACTCTAGTAGAAACATTTGGAAATTGAAATTGAAACTTGACCACTCGAGTTCTACAATCAACAGAAGCATCACAAGAATGGAGACAATCATACCAAGAATAACATCAAAATATAACATAATAAGCTCTAGAATATCAACATGAGTGACATTATGGATTAAGAAGACAGAAAAACTTCTATATACTCTCTTAGCAACAACAGATTCACCAATAGGAGTATAGACAGAGAAAAGGTCGAACAACACATATGGAGAAACATCGAATGTCATAGCCATATATGGTGTCACAAAAGACAAGGTAGTCTGGGATTAAGCAAAGCATAAACATCAAGATGAAATACTTTCAACATACTGGTAACAAAATCGGGAGAACCCTCTTGCTCATGACGAGTTTGAAGTGCATAAAATTGGTTTTGCTTTGGAGCACTTGAACCCGAACCACTAGGCGGAGCTTACCTACCTTCATTTCCCTTGTTTAGTCTATATGGACAATCTTTCAAGCAGTGACCACTCTTTCCACAACCAAAACAATTATATATGCCCATCAAGCATTTTCTCGAATGACTCTTGCCACACTTTTGGCATGCGAGAACCAAAGATCCATATCCACCACCATTTCCTCCTTGAGGATTAGGGTTAGAAACCCTATATTTTTTAACTTGGAACATTGGAGGAACCTTGACCAGAAAACCTTTGTCGGAACTTAGAACGACATTGTCCACTATACCTTGAATACGAAAAGTCACCATCACCAATCTTCGCCCTCTTTACCTCCTTAGACCTTTCCTTAACTTTCTTTTCTTCAATTTGTTGAGAATGAATCGTTAGATGATAAATGTCAATTTCCTTTATGAACATGGTGGTACTACATTCTTTAACCACCATTTCAAACACTTCTGAAACAAACCTGTTCATCTTTGCCCTAGGATCGACAATCATAGTAGGAACATATCTAGACAATTGTGTGAACTTTAAGAAATACTCTTTCACACTCATATTTACTTGACAAAGGTTAATGAATTCAAGTACCTTTGCCTCCTTCATCTCAAGAGGAAAGAATCTATTAAGGAAAATAACCTTAAAATTTTCCCAATCAAGAGGACCTGCATCAATCGCCCTCTCTTCCTTCCATTGATTGAACCTTAAGTTGATAAGATGCTAATTCTACCTTTTCCATCGGCGTCACTCCCATAATCATCAAAAACTTATACATTTCATCACTGAACTCTTGAGGATCTTCCTCAACCTTGGAACCATGAAACTCCGAAAGATTCATCATAGTGAAGTCTCTTACTTTAGTTTTTATCGTACCCACATTTGAGTTCATGGGGACCATAGCCTCTCTATTGACTTGAACTGTCATGGCTTGAGCCAACACCTAAAAAGCAGCTCACAACTCCGCATTAGTCACTTATTCAGGCAAAAAGCCAAAACTTAAGGGGCTTCGTGAGGAGCTTTAAGGGCTTCTTATTCCCTATTTTCATTCACATTTCTCCTAATGTATGCTCTTAGATGAACCATATCTTGAAAAGCATCGTATAAGGATTAGGAGAGAGACATATAGAGTTACACTCTATCGCATAACTTTAGAATGATGAAAAAAATGGAGTTTCCTAAACATCTTATAGCTTCCTATTCATAAATGTGGCGTTTCACACTCATGAACAAGACTCTACTTGACGTGGCTTGTGAGACATCCTAGGACCTTTCTAAACTTTGTGCTCAGAATACCAAGTTTGTCATGACCCAAAGTATACCCTAGACATAACATGGCGTACCCGAGAGGCCCTACACAAGACACTGAGCATACATCATACAAGATAATAGAGTAAAGAATTCAAAATCATAGTCTTATATCATAAAATGTTTTGACACATGCGCAAGTCTAACATAAGTCTCCATAAACCATCTTACCATCATAAGAAGTGGTTGGGACGTAACCCATACACCACATACATCATCCAAAAACTAGAAAGATATAAAAGAATAAAATTATCTCGGTCCTCGAAACATGAAGACTCATCAATCTTCAATTCCAAAAGAATCAACTAGCCACGAGTATGGGAGGTAGGAGCGACGGACCCTACATTAGTGAGACAATGTAGGCACAAGTATGCATTAGTACATGAAATGTACTAATTATGGGAAAATATGCATAAAATAGGCATGGTAGCATGAATAGCTTAAAACATGTAATGCATGACCAACATTTGAATGCATAAATAAACAAAACATGAAAATCATAACGTATAATCAATGCATATGAAAGCTTTGAAAAAAACATAGTCATTTTATGGTATATTTAGCTTTAACCGACAGTAATATCATGACAGATAGATCATGGAATCTTATATATCTCTCCTACCGAAAGAAGGGGAATCTACTTGCCAAGGTAGAATCGGTACATATCATCTTTTGCTAAAGTGGATCCACTAGGTAGGTCATTTAAGATAACATATTTTGGGACTAGAGCTTGATACTAGAGACTACCCTACCTGAGCTTCCACCTCAAAGCCCTCTCGGTGCTAAGTCTAAATTCCAACGGAATAGATAAAAGACAAATATCAATATAACATAGGAAATGCAATGATCAATACCAATCCACACTTTTAGATCAAAACATAGAATAGCTCCTTAAACACAATTCAACATGGATGATAAAACCTTTCACCAACGTGAATTTATATGTGAGAAACACCTTTCACAATCATGATAATAATAGCATGTGAGAAAACCTTTCACAATAACATTGATACTTTCCTTTCAAAGAATCCCTAAATCATTTACAATAATTTCATAAAAACATGCAAATCTTCATAAATTCATATTTCATAGGTTCATGGGTTCATCATAGGTTCATTGATGAAAAACATAATTTAGGCATGGGTCAATGTAATTTCAACTAAATATAATGTATTAACATTAAAACATGCATTAGAAAACTTAATCAATAATAATTAACCATAATAGAATGAATCCCACAAAGATTTAATAGAAACCCTAACTTGATCAATTGAAATTGAATTAAGAAACTAGAAACCTTGGGGACCCTATGAAGGAATGGACTCCATGGGTGAATACCCATATACCTTGATACTTTAAAGCCCAAAAAGAATGGAGTATTGATGAACTTTAATTAGCCCTAGCTTCTTCTTCTTCCTTAGTCTTGAGAGAATTTGGGGAGGACGAATTTGGTTAAGTTCTAGGGATCTAGGAGAATGGGGTTTAAAGTGGGTAGTTTTAGTACTGAAAAACTTTATATAGGGCTTAAGGTAGAAGACAAAATGATATAGTATCAGTTTTTTTAAAAATAGGGAAAAGACCCAAAAGCCCCTTAAAATAACAGTTGAAGCCCTTCTTGATGAGTCGGGAATTTTGACTCATTTAGGGCTTATTATTCAATAAATTAGTGTCCTCAATACTTATTGTGTTCCCATAACTGATGTTAATTTGTTTATATGCAGCAATGAATGCTTAAGATCAAGGCAAGGACATTAAGATGCGAAAAGAAGTGAAAATGTTGGAAAAGTTGAAGAAAAGCAAGGCAGGAGCTAGCAAAAACCACTCGGCGATGAGCTGAGTGAGCCTCCAGCTCGCCAAACTTTCCAACGAAGTAGCCCATAGATAAGGCCAAATCTACGACAGAAAGGACACTTCGGCAACGCACTGAATGGAACGGCGATAGCAACTCAGCTTGCCAAATCTTCCAGAACGATTTGTTGTAGAAGTCAAGCTAAAAGGCGAGAAGAGGGCCCATCGATGGATCACCGAGTTGTTCGGTGATCCCGACTAATGTCACTGAGTGGACTCTGTGCTGAGATTTTGGGAAGTTTTCTAAACGTATAAATTAATTTTTGGAGAGAGAAAACCCATAAAACATAGTTTTGGAGAGAGTTTTACATACTTTCACAATATTGGACAGTTTGATAAAAGTTTTTGAGCTTGGATTTGAGGATTGAGGATTCTAGTCTTAACTTTAGCATTAAGCATCACAAATTGTTGTCAATTCAAATGGATAATCTCTTCGGTAATGATTTTTTGCTTTTTGCTATGATTGGTTCAACCCCATCTCCTTAAGAGTGTGACTATGTAATCAACGGCATATTAGCTCATGGGTATTAATTAATTGCTAGTTTTTTTGAAATGGGTTCAATTGTTTATTCATGTTTTAATTAATTAACTGAAGTTGCAAATTATGTTCTAATTCAGCCCTCGATGCCAGCTTGCGAAAGTGGTTTAGAGTCGAGTAAATAATTGATAATCGTATGGGCATACGTATTTACTACCCAGCTTCATAAAGTGGGTTGTGTTAAGGAATTGGGTTGTTCATAATGCTAAGTTTGTTGAGGTTCGAAAGAACTCACTTGAAGCATAATAGCAGATTGAAAATGGTTATTATAGCTAGAACCTATCCTACCCATTAAGATTCAACAATTTCAAGCAATTTTTAATTACCCATTAGGCGAAATGTGTAGTCAATTGTTCACACAATCCTAAGGCCCTCTTTATACTTGATCAAATTTTGTGCTATTCATTTTCATTAACAATTGGTTACTAAATTTCCCCCTTTGATATTGATAATCAAAACTCCTCGATTTATTTTATGTTGCGTAGCCTTTTACTTTTCCAAAAGATGAGAACACTTCTTTACTTCGTACTTGAATTCTTTACCATATCACTCCATCTGTAATCGATCCCAACTCATCATTGGGTTTGTACTTGTTAGCGACCGCCAATACTTTGAATTAGAAGAAATGTAGTTGAGCATTATCAGAAATGGTGCCGCTACCGGGGAGTGGTGTTTAGAATTCTTTTATTGAAGTGTTTCTCTGAACTAATTTTGTTATAGTAAAATTTTCTTATTTGTGTTTTTGTTGATTGCTCTAAACATGTGAAAAGATGAGTGTGAACGGGAGCAATCCAAGTCATGCTTGGGAATAATGACATCAGAAACTTGCATGATGTCAATGTGGATCAGTTGGGAAATGTCGGTGCTATTCGTTGCCTCCAACTGTGGACAATGCGGTGTTTCATGTGACCATCACTATGTTGCAGTTGTTGCAGATGAAAGGTCTCTTTGGGGGACTTTCTCATGAGGACCCTCATGACCACATTCGCAATTTCATGGATGTGTGTGGACTGTTCTCCTTCAAGAATATCTCTCAAAATTCAATCCGGCTTCATTTGTTTCCCTTTTCTCTAATGGGGAAGCAACGAAGTGGTTGACCGAACTACCAAGGGAATCTATCACTTCTTGGGAGGAGCTCACGAAATGTTTTATGAAAGATTCTTCCCTCCCTCGAAGATGGTTAAGTTGAGAGATAGTATTCAAAATTTCAAAAGAATTGATGGTGAACCTATTCATGAGAAGTGGTTGAGATTTCAAAAGATGGTTCTCCAATTCCCTACTCATGGATTGCCGGACAATGACCCAAATGGACTTGTTGACGAAACATGTCATGAGAGGTGGTTATAAATATGTGAATGCGGTTGGTACGAGTAGGGTGTGAGTCGTGATGACACACAATTTGAGGCTATGTATAATGAAGAGGAACAATTCTAATTAAACGAAGCAGGGAGTTCTCATTCTAGATATCGGTCGGGCGGGAATCAAGGTTGGAATAGAGATCATGATAATGGTTGGAGAGATATGGATTGATATTGGCATGATCAGGGTGCAAATTGGAGAGATAAAGATGGTGATAAAGATCATTATGTACCCCCTTCATGAACTTCCAAAGCCGAAGGAAGAAAAGGCTGACCCTAGAAACTTTGGGACCGAGGATATGCTTGCCCGCATCCTAAAAAAAATGGAAGGAATGGATAAGGTACTCAAGGAGATGAAGGATGATGTCTCTTCTTAAATCAAACAGCAACCTGGCACTCGGTTTCCATAAAGCAACTTGAGACTCAGATGGGACAAATCTCGGCTCACTTAAATCTAAGACCAAAAGGGGGTCTTCCTAGTGATACCTTAGTCAACCCGAAGAATGAGACTTGAAAGCATGGCCACATCGTGCCATGACGTTAAATAAGCTGCTTCTTGGGAGGCAACCCAAATTTTATTTTTCGTTATTTGAATAACATTTGTTGGATGCGCAGGTTGAAATTCGAATTTTGGAGGAGAAGCAATTGGGCGAGCTCATAGCTTACTCGATGAATCGCCAAGTGGCTCGGCGAGCCCGATCAAGCTCACCTTTTGAACAAACTGAAGCGCTGATTTTCTGCCCAATTTGGCATGTTGAGATCCCTCGGCAACTCACAGAGTGGATCGGCGACGTTAGTAAAACTCGCCAATCAGGGCACGAACTGAAGAGCTGATTTTCTGCCCAATGCCTATTTTGTGCTCATAAATGATGTTAATTTGTTTATATGTAACAATGAAGCCTTAGGAACAAGGCAAAGACATTATGATGCGAAAAGAAGCGAAAAAGTTGGAAAAGCTAAAGAAAAGAAAGGCTGGAGCTTGCAAAAGCCACTCGGCGACGCGCCGAGTGAGCCTCCAGGTCACCAAACTTTCCAGTGAAGTAGTCCATGGATCAAGCCAAATCGGCAAAAGAAAAGTTACTTCGGCGACGCGCCGAATGGAACGACGATAGCGACTCAGCTCCCCAAATATTCCAGAACGATTTGATGCAGAAGTCAAGCCAAAAGGCGAGAAGAGGGCCCATCGGTGAATTGTCTAGTTGTTTGGCGATCCCGACTTATGTCGCTGAGTGGACTCCGTGCTAAAATTCTTGGAAAGTTTTCTAAAACGTATAAATTAATTTTTGGAGAGAGAAAACACATAAAACATAGTTTTGGAGAGAGTTTTACATACTTTGACAATATTGAACAATTTGATAGAAGTTTTTGAGCTTGGATTTGAGGATTGAGGATTCTAGTCTTAATTTTGGCATTAGGCATCGTAGATTGGTGTCAATTCAGAGGGGTGTGATTATGTATTTGACTGCATATTAGCTCATGGGTATTAATTAATTGCTAGTTTTATTGTTGTTTTGAAATGGGTCCAATTGTTTATTCATGTTTTAATTAATGAACTGAAGTTGCAAATTCAGCACTCAATGCTAGCTGTCAAAAGTGGTTTAGAGTCGAGTAAATGATTGATAATTGTATGTTCATACGTCTTTACTACCCAGCTTAAGGAATTGGGTTTTTCATAATGCTAAGCTTGTTGAGGTTCGAAAGAACTCACTTGAAGCATAATAGCCAATTGAAAAATGGTTATTATAGCTAGAACCTATCCTACCCATTGAGATTCAACAATTTCAAGCAATTGTTAATTACCCATTAGGCGAAATGTGTAGTCGATTGTACACATACCCCTAAGTCCCTCTTTATACTTGATCAAAATTCGTGTTATTCGTTTCCCTTAACAATTGATTACTAAATTTTCCCCTTTGATATAGATAATTAAAACTGCTCGATTTACTTTATGTTGTGTAGCCTTTTACTTCTACAAAAGATTAAACACTTCTTTACTTCGTACTTGAATTCTTTACCGTATCACTCCCTGTGGGATCAACCCCAACTCATCGTTGTGTTTATACTTGTTAGCGACCGCCTACACTTTGAATCGGAAGAAGTGTAGTTGAGCGTTATCACTTCTACGGTTTTGACCTACTATCCTAGTCAACCATAGAAAAGTTTAGAAACCTTTTTATTTGGACCAGCTTTTGATGAGACTTGTCCACGGTTCGTATATCTTACTACGGCCCGTAGACACCAATCATAGAAACCAATCTTGACTCTTAAATTTTCACTAAGTCTGGGCCCACCTACGAGACCTATGTATGTGCCATGACCCGGGGTTACCCCCTAGATGTGACATGGCGTAGATACAAGCCCTTAGCATAATCATACACATAATGTCATAAGAAATAATGCGGAA
This sequence comes from Solanum stenotomum, assembly GCF_019186545.1. Lineage (NCBI taxonomy): Eukaryota > Viridiplantae > Streptophyta > Magnoliopsida > Solanales > Solanaceae > Solanum > Solanum stenotomum. The sequence continues at coordinate 36,239,365 of NC_064289.1, read as the reverse complement.
ATTAAAACTTTTTCTTCAACAAACGAAGTCATTTTTTCTTTCAAATAGAAAGGAGTCAAAACATTGTCTCATTGGCCATCTGTACAATCGAATACTTAGACATATAGGGATACAACCCTTACATAGTTCTAAAATGAAATTAATAAAAGAAACTACTAAGATATCTACTAAGTAAGATGTTGGTCCCCGAACTTGAGGACTCATCAACTAGCTTGGAGGATCACCTATTCCAAGCCCTTTGAACCAAAACTACCATCTCCATGAACCAACCCCCTACATTGTAGAAAACCTAGAAATATGGGTTAGCACAAAAATGTACTAAGTATGGTAGCCATGCACAAAACCATTAAAACATGCATGAAAAGGGACATTTCATTTGAAATCATACTTTATGCCATTTTTGAACATCGTCTTTGAAATAGTTGGAGAATGCAACCAATAAGGCAACTCACATACATTTCATTATAACTTGAGAATTATCATTATTACAACAAGCATAGTCTCCAATATCAATATAATATACATCCCAATCTCACAATACATAGCCTCCAATTATACAAGGATACACGGTTAAATACCAAGACCATCACATCATGAAGTAATCATCACATAAGCAACCTCTAAAACACACTTGTGCAATGTATGGTAACTAACATGTATTTACAATGTACAATACAAATCCAATATCACATTCATACTCACTTAATGGTAAAGTCATTACCTTAGTAACCTCTAGGAAACACTTGTGCAATGTGGGGTTAGCATCCCATAATACCAACCCTACTTAGTACTCCTTTGAAGCTACCTTAGTAATAGATTACATCTTTAGACTTCATTATACGCAATATTCACAAATTAAGGAAATAGTCATGTACATTACTCGATTACAAGGAAAGTCATGCATAACAGCTATCCATTCAATATACATACATGCATTCAAATCTCATCATAATGCAAAGGAACCATCCCATGACATCCTACTAAGTCTACTTGTGCAATGTGGAAGTGAAGTCCCATACCCCCACTCCTACTAAGTAAACTCACCAAGAAGTCATAGTATAGTTCATGTCTCATTCATTAACTTCATTATTATAGGGAAAAGTTTCCATAACCGACATAGACCATGAGAGCTACATGGAATCCGATGTCATATAACCCCAAACCGAAAGAAGGCGCTCTTACTTGCCGAAGGTAGAACTAATTATATTTAGCTTCTAAGTGGATCCACTAGTTAAGTCCTATGTTTGGCACATAGTTATGGGATAGGAAGATTGCTACTAGAAACCCAACCTATTGCATTAGTGAAGGAGTTTCCATGTCATGAGTTTACTATAGATTACCCAACCTATTGCATTAGTGGAGGGGCCTTTTCTTCATCATCCATATCCACTCAGTACTAAGCATTATTTTTCAATTATACATAATTAGTATGGAATTGTATCTACATGTGTGAAGGCATATTTTACCCTTCGTTCAATACAACTCACTAAATAGCTCATAAATTCATTTAAAGGTGAGAACTAACTTTCAACCTTAGAATCATCATTAGTATGTGAGTATAACTTTCACACTAAGATCATGTGTTCTCATGAGAATGGACTTTCAATCAACACAATAGGATCACCATGGTCATGTACATTTCATGCATAATAATGAGTAAAGGTACATATGAGAACTATACTTCCAATTAACACCATTGATACATCATATTCATGTTTATGCATGGAGTGTGTGTGCACATGATTGTCCTCACAACGGCACAACAACAACAACATTATCATCATAGACACCTCCCTTCTCAAGGGGTCACAACATGTACATAATATCCCAACTCATGCATGATTCACATATATTGCATTTAAGGATCTTAGACCATGTAAATCAACATATCTAATATTCATTACAATAGACATGGATACATTCATCATAGCAACATCATCATGATCATAACATAACATTCGTATTCATATCATATCATACTTAGTCATATCTAGGGTTGTAGGGGAGAGGGACCTTATCTCAACACTACCATACACATGGCAAGTAAGCACCTCCACCATAAGTGGATCAATAATTAATAATTAGAATACTTGACAAGTAAACACCCCCACCATAAATGGATCAATCCATTCATATAAAATAACTTCACATAACATACCTTCATAGATTTCCCTTCAAGGCCAAGAGTCGAGATCAAGTCTAACATCTTAGATTTGGCATAATAGATAGATGAACATCATAATCCAACAACATAACCATTATGATCATTTTCAAGGTAATTCATATCTACAAGATTCTATCATATTCCATTCATGTCCAGGTGATCTAAACTAACACCATTCATCAAGAAATTCATCAACCCTAGAAGATCACATCTAACCCCTCAATTTGCCTCTTTCATGATATAACCCTAGACCAAGTCAATGTCATCTTAGATTCATAAGGTAATCAAGAATACATGTAAAACTATACTTAGATCATGTAATTACATCATAAACAACTCTAATTCAATCAATTGAATCAACTTCTAACAACATTCATTGTGTAGAGAAAAACCATAGCTAGGGTTGGGGGAATACTCATGGATTCTTTAGATTTGAAGTTAAAACCATCTAAAATCAGTAGTATTACCAATAATAAACATAGTTCAATGTTTAAGAATAACTTAGAAAGGAATCCATGGGGTTGAGTTGAAACCCTAGCTTTTGAAGATTTCTAGAATTGAATTAAAAGCTTGGGCTCCATGGGTGATAGCTACCCATGGATGAAAACCATCATACCTTAGGTGTAGAAACCCACAAAAATCCTAAGAGAAAGCCACCATATTCAAGCCCCTAGGTTGGTTTCTTCATTGGTCTTCAATGGTTCTCTTGGAGAGAAGACTTTGGGAGAGAAAGGGAAGTGGGTTTTGATTGGGAGGTCTTAAGTTCAAGTGAATAAATGAATTAGTTTAGGGTCCTATAAGTTTATATAAGTCATTAATTAACCACCTAATCGACCTCCCTTAACCTCCACTTAATTAACTAATCAATTAACTAACCCCTAACTCAAAACAAAACTGCCAACACACAGCCCAACCTACGGACAACCTTCCACGGATCGTAGACCAATCTACTGGTCGTGGTTGGCTTCCGTGGTTTGGGACTGTGGCTCTAAATGCTGCAGGCCCAAGGAGAAACTAAGTATGGACTCACGAGGTCCATCCACGGACCGTGGTATGGTCTATGGAGCCTGGTTTGCCTCCGTAGATCACCACCAAAAGAAACAGACCATGTTGTCCAAGAAGCATTGGGGGACTGTTTTGTGGTCCTCCTCAAGGACCCCTCGAATGGTCTTTGGGGAGTCGTACCCAGAATTTTAACCCCTAAAAATTTCCATCTAAGTATGAGAATCACTTCTACAAGTTTTCACCCTCAAACAACATTCCAAACTTCAACGACAAGACCCCTTCAACTCACAAGTTCAAATGACTAGTTTCCGAACGTTATAGTCGTTTCTTGACGTTAGACCTCCAACCTCCTCAAACTAACTTCAAAAGCTATTTTTCATCATTTAAAAAAGTTTCCAACTTTAAACTAACATGTGAGGCTCTAGTTCAACCTACTAGATTTAGTCAAAGCCCTAGCTAGGTCTTACTAGGTTTTACGAGGTGTTACAATATGACTCGTACAAAGAATGATGGGTTGTCCTGGTGAACCGTAGAAAAGGTACTAGGACTTGGTTTTTAAATTTTATTTCCTCCTTTTCTACGAGACTGGTCTACGATTCGTAGAAAGACCTACAAACCCTAGACTAGTTTTGTAGATCTAAACCTGTTGCTGCAATTTAATGCAGTATTTCCCTTCTTGAAATCCGGGGTGTTACACATTCGCCGACATAAGATTTGGATCATACCATTAAGGCATGTGATACAATCAAGATACACTAGCCAATGATTAAACACATTCATGATCAATAATAGTAACCCAACTAGGTTGGGTTCAAACACACAAGAAATATTGAAGAACTTTAAGATTATAGTATCGATATGGCTACCAAACTTATAAATGAATTCTATTCATTAAGATTGTAGAAAGATTGAAACTAAACTAAAATTGCAAAAACAAAATATGTAATAAGTAAATAGGATTGTAAAACTTATAAGATTATGTCCCCACAATGAATTGTTTTGTTGGTTGGTTATTATGCAACTACAATTACTTTGGATCACAAATATGCACTCAGTCTTCTGCACTATCACTCAATCTCTCAAGTGTCATGTATGATTTATCTATATATGAGACTTTCACAACTATATGAATAATTGACATAAAATCGACCAAATAAGCTAAGTAAATTCTATTATTCCGGATATAAATTTATCAAATGAGTATTAGCGTCTTGAGTTCATGCAAAACTTATTTTATCAAATTCTCACCTGCTCTTCTAAGTTTAAATACTAAGATATTATGATGTAGATTAATGATTGTAACTATTAACCTATTATGTAAGAATAGAAAGAAGTTTGGTGTCTTATAATCTTAGTAACATGCAACCACATGAATAGCTTTATAAACTCTACTATCTCATTAGGTTTTACAACCTCAATTATGATTAAACTACTCATTCTGAAAGTTAAAAAAAAATAAGAATATAAAGAGGAAGATTGTATAACTTATTATGAATATAGAAAGTTTGAAAGAAAATTGATAATCTTCTTTCTTGAACAAAATGAGAAAAACTTGTAAAAGATGATCAATGACAACAAACTACTAACTAGTCTACAACTAAAAAACTGTCGTTTCTCTTCAATTGAGACATAACATGTCTATTTATAATGGTTCAAAAAATTAAAATTATAAAAATATTAAATTCATCCACTGACATACTTCAAGAATCAATCCATGATTGTCAAATGATATGCAATCTCATGTGGAGTTTGCTTGTGCCGCCATTGATTGCCCCTTAGGCTTTGTTGGATTCGCCTCACACTATGTGTCTTTGGGTCACAATTTTCTTTATAGTTCTTGTCCTTCTTCTCTAAGTACAGGTCGCTAATTGGTTTTACGACTCTCTTCCTCTTCACATTTTAATTAGTTCAGTAGGGTCCTAATTGATATTCTTTTTTATCTTTTTCACAATTCGTTCTACGATCTATCAACTAATATGTGGTATGGAATACAATCATAAATAATCAAAAACTAACATTTTATTGTGTTCTCTTCTTTTGGTCGTATTATCATCACAATCCTACAAAAAAATTAAACTAACATAAAAACATAAAAATATATGGTGAAACTAGTATAGAAGCAACATCAAATAATTCAAGGCACATCAACACTCTCAACATAACTCAAGCAAATAACACTAGACTCAACTATATAACTATGTCTAAGTAAAACAAATCAAGTTGCCTACAATAATTTCAAAAAGTTGATATTGTCATTCAATTTCTAAATAAGTTTTGACACATTTATTATCATAAGCTTTTCAAAAACATTCCAGTTTTGGCCTCTTTATTTTCACAACCTATTAAATAAAAATATTATTTCAAAAATATCTATGTATAATCTAGGCAAACACTATGAAATATGAGGGTGTGGGGGTGGCGAAGGTGGGAAATATGAGGGGTGAGGGTGGGATGTACTGTGTTGGAGGATGTGAAAGAGTTTAATGTCACTTTTGAAATTTGTTTCCACTATTTTTACCAAGAATTTTTTTCTTAATTTTAAGGAAATTTATTTAATAGAGAAAATATTTTTAAAAAAATTTGACCTACCAAACATGAATATTTTATAAAATCCATCTACATACTAAACATAAGGAGCTGTTAGACCATGAAATTTTTTCCCTTTTTTCTTGAGTTGTACTCCGAAAAATACATTTGCTTATAAAATCCAAAATTCAACTTTCAACTTCAAGTTGAGTTTCAGAATTTTCAAGAATTTAAAAACACAATAAAAATATATTTTCACTCTATATCACTCGTAAAAAGACAAAAATAATTTTAATTGTATTTCAATTTTCAAATATAATTTTTCTTCTTTAAAAACAAAAATCTATTTTTTTTCAAATTTCAAAAAGAAATGTGGTCAAACACTTACTTAAATTCAATTTTTTAAATCTTTTATTAATCGAGTTGGATCAGCCCACGTAGATGACCCAATTTTGAAAAGATTAGAAGTAGTAAAAAGAAAAAAAAGAAAGAACAAAAAAGAGGTACTCTGAAAATATCAGGAATATCAGTGAATCGAGCGGGAGTTGCGAGCGAGCAAGCGAGATCGGAGATCGGAGATCGGAAGATGTCGTCGGAACCACCGCCATTCCAAGAAGCTTCGCGTTGTGATGTCTGCAATTGCAGCTTCAATACTTTCCGGCGACGGGTACTCTTCTAGATTCTTTCTGACATTTTCATCTGTCACAACAGTTTGATCTGATGACTCAAGTTTTTTATACTTTTAGTACGTTCATTTCTGCATAGTAATTAATTTCGGAGTCTATGCTCGATGTTTTTGAAAGGTTCATTTCTCACCTTTTATTATGGTGGGATTAATTTGCATAAAAGCTGAGTTATCGCTGCCTTTTCAACAGTAAGAGCTTTCTGACGCTGTGTTATGACTGATGAATGGGGTGAAGGAATGATTGTTATTGATTTCTACAGTTATCTTTCACGGAAAAGTTCTGTGATGTGCCTAATTAACCAGTTAATTAATACAGTTAATGAGTATTAACAGTCAGGTTGTCAAAAACATTTGAATTGTTTCCCAACCAAGAAAAAAGGATGGATGAACATGTTACAACCTGGGGATTTTACGAAAGGAATTGCAAGTTATGAGCTAAGTTAACTATAGCAGTATTCTCATTGGTAACTCTGAAAATAAGCAACTCTGTTACATATAAGGAAGGTAAGACCTAGAGGGAAAGTGAAACAGAAGGAACTTAGGAGAAATGCAATAATTTCTTATTGAACTCTAAAAACTAGTGGGTAAATTACTAACTCAACTCCCTTGTACACTTCTGGAAACATAGAGTACTACTCCCCCCAGCTGTCTGAATCATATCAGTACTCCCACATTAACAACACCCTTGCCCTCAAGGGTGAGGAACTTCATCCTTGCACAATCAAATGGAAACCAACTTAATCCTCCCATGTCAAACTTTATTAGCTCAATCAAACAACCAGGTCCAGTCCTGATAATGAAGCCACCACTGTTAAAAGTCAATTCATTTCAACCCAGGCAAACTTCTTTATGAATTCTCCACTAGTAGGGTTATAAGATGTGAGAATTATTTGCAGAAGCTGCAACAACAGTTAAATAGGATCCCATTCTTAATACTTTGCACTGAACAGACTTGGCATATTTACCATCCAAATTCAAATCCTTCTCCTCATTCATATCTTTCATAAAAGATTTCTTTATCATAATTTATATTTCTTTTATCTGGCGTGCTTGATATAAGAGTGTTGGTGTCAAGAAACATAACACACATAGAACAAAAGGCGTGACCAAATGACCATGGAATTGTTGATGAGAAAGCAAGGACGTATAATTCATTGCAACTTGACTCATAGCAGCTTCTTTGGTTGTTGTAAGCCACAATAAGATGACAAATTTATCAGCCTTGACACAATTAAAGTTGTAATGCCCCGTATCTCTATGCCATAGTACAACTAGTCAAACACCAATGAATCTGTTCAACTTGGGAGGATAAGGTGGTAAGTGGCTAAATATATCAAGGAACCAATATATATAGGTATTTGAAGTGTTAATGTAAGGTTATGGGTCAAGTGGAACCTTAGCACAAAAGTTCAAGTTGAAGGTTGCACTATGGTTAATGGTTGATTGTTTCAAATGATCTCGTGCATGGTCTAACTTCAAACAAGTGTATCTCCCAATATACATGGATTTAGAGGGTGTTCTACCATTAAATTAAAGTTCTATGAGTCTTCTTTCCAGCAAATCAAACCGTTTGTCAATCCAAGTTCAGAGTGAAAGGTTATGACCATTTTACTGCTGCGCAGACATGTGACCTCATTTGTCCATATGCGACCACAAGTTGGCACATTAGATCGCAAGTAGGCTTTTAAAATATGGTTGTCAATATAATAAAACACCGCAGAGCCAATTCCCTTGTTGTAAACTTTTTCTCCATTAGCAACTGAAATGTTGGCATTTGTCCCTGATTGTACTTGCATCCCCAAGTGTTATGCTGCTGTGTAATTGAAAAAATCGTGTGTGTTGCCCGAATCAACCAAACTCAGTAATGCTTGACCCTTCATTGGTGCCCGTAACTGCATGGTTATTGCGCGCTTCTGTCCCATGATGGCATGCAAGGAAATTTCAGGCTCTTGCACATCTTTTTTTTTGATGACCATGGTGTTCGGGCCAGCTTTCGCACACCTCAACTTACTCCACGGGATATCTGTCACCTCCCACCAACAAAAGCTTCTAGGTAACTCCGTCCACCAAGGCTAGGACAGATGGGAAGAATCACCTAGTGTGTCACCTCCCACCAGCAACAGGTACCAGGTAACTTTGTCCACCAAGTGTAGGACAAATGGGAAGAATCACCTAGTGTATTTTGTCTCGCTGAGTTTTGAACCAGAGACCTCAGGATTCTCAACCACTTCATTGACCACTAGGCCACACCCTTGGGTGCCTCTTGCACATCTTTATGGTCAGGATTTTCATCATCTGGTTCAGCAAGTTCCAATTAAAACAATTTCTTACATTGATACCCAGTTGAATACAATTCATCATAATTATAATACAATCCCTTTGCCCTTCTCTCTGCCATTTCAGCCCTTGTCATTTTCTTATAAAAGGAGTAGATGTACGTAATAATTTTGGTTCAGTAATCCCACTTAGTGGGTTGTTGCCCTTCGGAGTTGGAATTGTTTGAAGTTGCAGTAGTATTGAAATAGCCTTGAGTCCCTCACCAGGTCTCGTTTCAAGAAGATGTTGCCTGCATTACCTTCTCGAAGCTATATTCATGTCATGAACCAAATCTGGCGGACTATGCATCTCAATATCAAGCTGAATGGAATCAATCAGGTCGGCAGTGAACAGACTAACTTGCTGGTCTATGCAAACATACTCGCTGCCTTGGATAGCCGTTTTTGAAATTGGCACTGAAATTCTTCAATTGAGCACATTTGCTTCAAGTCAACCAGATTACCTAATGGATTACTTCCCGGTGGAGGGCCAAACCTGAGAGTACAATATTTCTTGAACTCCGACCAGTCAAGTTAGTGATACTTTCTAATTGATGATGCCATAACTGTGCCTCACCTAGAAGATAGAATGCTGTCAATCCCACCTTATACGCTTCATCTGTTCTCTGATTTGAGAAAAAATTTCACACAACGGTGTAGCCAAATCAAGGGTCATCGGATCCATCAAAAGTAGGGAAATCCAGTTCTGTGTATCTTGATACCACACTATTTCCTACGAATTAATTGAATTGTTTTTCTGGTCTGTAGGGATAGTAACCTATATTGCTACTCACTCCCGCATAAGAATCTCTTCCTTGGTTTTTGCTTATCTCAATAATAAACTCCTGCAATTGTAACGATAACTGTTGCAATTGAGCAATCATTCCCAATTCAGATTGTGTCATTGCTTCTGTGATTCACACTTAATTGGCAGCCTGCACCTCAACTCTTCAAGTTTGCTTTGATTGCCCATGGTGTTTGGTTCTGATACCAAGTTGTTATGGCCACACACTACGGATTTTGCTACTGGGCAATTCACTGGAAAGTCTGTGCTTAATAGATTCTTCTCCTTGTTTCTATTCTGTGAGCACCTATTTTGATAAAACAAATAAGCTCGTTAAATCAGAGCCTATAACCTTAGGACTTGTTAGAGAGAGTTCCAGAGCTCTTGTTCTTTTGATGTAAAGTCCCTGTGTTTCTTTTATTCCTTCTGCATCTTTAAATAAAAACCCTTATTACAAGATATTTGATGTAAAGTCCCTGTGTTTCTTTTATTCCTTCTGCATCTTTAAATAAAGACCCTTATTACAAGATATTAAGGAAAACTCGGATCAACTAGCATAGAAAATCAATTCATAAAAGAATTCTACTGAAAAAACTAAACCACCCACAAAAATTTGCAATTTGCATCTGATCTATTTATCCTCTCTTAACGTTTCTATCTTTATCATCTTGAGGGCCCCACCTTGCATGAGCATTACCCATGTATGACTCTATAACAAGTATCCATGGTGATGTGATTTTTTTTCATTTGACAAGTTGGACCTACATGAAAAACTCATGCTCCACCAAACCCGTGAGATCCTGATCTAACTATAGGACTGCATTTCCATGTCTTGATATCACCTATTTTCTGTTCCATGCCTTAGTAGATTAGTAGGCTACAAATGAAGAAAGTAATCCCGTCTATTATAAGAAAAGAGAGAATTGCCATGGATGCTGGGACATATCTCTGCTTACAGCTGTGTTAATATTTATTACTTGATTATATGTTGTTTCCCTTGTGGATGCATGAACTTAGTCACAAGATTTAAAATGTATTGCATATCAAGTTCTCTGGTTTGTGATTGGACTAGGTACTTTTTTCTTTTGATGATGCCTGTCTTTCTGTTCCTTTTAGACCTAATAATTTCGTTTTTAACTCGTGTCGTCTGTATTGTTTATCACCTGTTCAATTAACCTGCAGGGACTGAGCAAGGTTTCTGCTATTATTTTAAATTAGTTCCGGATGTTTTGCTTACTTTCTAATCCAAAAAAAAAAAAACGTAAAAAATAGTTCCAAATATTGTATCTGACATTCTTCATCCTCTTTTGTAGCACCATTGCAGATGTTGCGGCCGAACATTATGTGCTGAACATTCAGCAAATCAGATGGTCAGTTCTATTTGTTTCATGTCTCTTTCCTTAAGCATCTTTTATGCTTTTTGTTAGCTTACCTTTTGTGCTTATACCCAAATCTTTTCAGGCCTTGCCACAATTTGGTCTTCACTCAAATGTTAGAGTTTGTGGAGATTGTTTTAATAACTCCTCTCGGTAAATTTCTGCCATTATTATCAATGTAATATCGTATACTTCTCAATATTGATGGCAAAAATGCTTTTTATTTTACCCCAAATTCTAAAGTCAGAGACGCTGTCATAGAGTTATGAGGAATTTATTCTTGGAATTCCACCTTCTCTCACCCTATTCAATCATAACCTCCAATTTTTCAGTCATTAAGAATCTTTTTTTAATGACAAGGGAAACCCGCAGCCGCTACCCTTTGGGTGCGCACAAGGTAAGTCATTAAGAATCTTTTATCTAGGAAGTAATATTATACTCTTATTAGCTCATGGGTGATTGGCGACTAGTACATGAAAGACTAAAAATCTGTCATCAAGCAGGAAACGCTTACTTTAATAAATAAACACTATTCTCAAAACTAAAATAATAATAAATAAAAACCCTTAAAAATGTTGAAGCTCTTATTGGTGCATCATTTTTGAGAATAGAAGCTAGAGAGTAGCATCCACCCTTACTTGTTAAAGAATGTAAGGAGTTGGAAACAGTCTGAAGAGTTGCTTGTGATACCATCTGTTAAGCACTTGGATTCAGGACTTAACAGAAATGGGAAAGTTTTGAAAAGTAGTCAGTCTTGGCTCTGTTTGGTGTATTCATTGATCCAAGGATCATCATATTTCAGTACTGCAATATGTTGGAAGGGTATGATTGTTTCATCTTTGAGGTTTGAGGCCAGAGATTTAGTGCCCGTTTGGATTTACTTATTTTTAGGTGCTTTTGACTTTTAAGCATTTTTAAAGTTTTCGAGGTGTTTGGGAAGGTTAAAGAGTGCTTCTAAGCATTCACTTTTAGGCCAAAAAGTTTAAAAATAAGTCAAGAGTCAAATGTAGGGTATCATCTACGTATGACTTTTAGCTTTTGACTTATAAGTTACTTTTCATAAGCCCATCCAAACAGGCCCTTGTTCATTTATACCTCCCTTAAGATCTTTGATAAGATTGAAAGGCTATTCTGATATATCTGTGTTGATAGTCTGAAGAGAAAATTATCTGCCTATATACATCGTGCTTCTTTTCAATTTATACATCATTTAACAGAATTGCTAATTACTATCTTTACTTCTTTTTGAGGACATTTAAAAGTTTTACATCTTTTTACTAATCTGATTCTTAGTAGACCCATTGGAGATGGCGTGATAGCTTCTGCAAGTGAAGTCAATGCCCTGAAAGATTCATTTTCAGCTTTAGATGTCGGTGCCGTTGCAGATATCAAAACTGAAGACACTGTCAAGCAGACTCCTACTGTAGGCATCACAGACTGCAAATGTGGGATGCCTTTGTGTATATGTCAAGTGTCAGCTACACCAACAACATCCACGGCTTCACAGGAAAGGACATATTTACTGGCCTTCAAATGCTTTTGAGCAAATGACAATCCCTTATATTTTCTTTTTGATTCCAGCAGGGAAATATTATGCCAAATCCAATTGTAAATATAAATCCAAAACCAAAGAAGGAAAATAAAATTCCAACAAGTAGAGCTTCGACATCAGACAACAAGCAAGGGTATGTACCTGATGTATCTAGTTGTCCTTTTGGAGAAATAGGTCCAGTCTATTTTCTTCAAAGACAGACTTTCTTTTCTTATGGCCGTTGCAACTTTTATGGGATTGAGTCAAGGTTATGTTATTAGTCTTGGAAGCATTGTCTTTAACTATGTCATCGGAACAACACTCACCAGGGAATGGTTGAAACACAGACCCAATTGATAAAGACGTGTGTATGTCAAAGGAAGACAATAGGTCTAATAAGATGGTATATAACTACCTTCCATAAAGGAACCTAATACCTATGTATCAGACACTAGGAAAACACAAATAGACCTGAGTTTTGACCGTCTCAATGTGCTTAATTCTTCTATTCTAATCTTTGAAAGGCAAGGAACCATGGTCTTCGATATTTCCGCACCTACTGATTGCACAACCTACAGGTTTAACATTCAACTTAATACTTAGCAGGGCATTATGGACAAAGGGGGTAATATATTTCATTTAAAAATTAAAATACTCTTCACGAGAAAACATTAGCAGCATTTTTATTTGAGTTGTGTTACCTCTTTTATGGACTTTCATTGTTGGCCTCCAGGTTAATTTACGATGTAGTTGATGTTATTATCTTCAATAACTCAAGTCTTGATTGACTAATATTAGAATCCTTGTTTTGGCGGAATTCAAATATTTGGGTTATTATATTTGGAAATTGTATGTGCTTGGGATGACATTTTGGATACTACAGGTGATCTAGCTTGTATTTAACCTCACACACACACACACACACACACACACATATATATATATTATCTTTTGACTCTAAATTTCTTCTCAATAACTCAGAGAGCTTGTTTGGTTCAAGGAATTGATAAAACAGGTAGGTCTGATATAATTCAAGATGCAATATAATAAATTGAATCACAACCAAGGATATGATTAAAAAATAGAAAGAGAGTGTGAAGAGATTCAGAAGAAAGAAAGGATAATCTAGCTTTAAAAGATATTTAATTACTAGAATAAATCCAAGGGGGGGAAGAGAAATTGAACTCATACAAGGGGATGCTTACAAAAGCGATCAAGAGGGTTCAATTGGAGAGATAAGAGGATTTTCTTTAATACTCACAAAGGAGCCTAAACACCAAATGCCATTCAAAAGCTAGCTAACTCTATTGTGAAAGACAGACTATTTATGCTAGTTTTGCAAAAATAACTATATAACGAAAATGACCAAATTAATAACCGTATGAAGAAGGGCCTCAATTTGTGCTCCAGATGTTTTTTTTGTGAATGTGAGACAGAGACAATAAATCATCTCTTTTTACACTGTAAGGAGACAGTGAAACTTTGGCAAATTTTCATCAATAAAAGGGGCATCAGTTGGTCTATGCCAGGAAGCATAAAGGAAGCTTTGGCATGTTGGAATCGGGATGGAAATCAGTCGGGGCACAGGGAGAGATGGAAGATTGTCCCAGCCTGCATTTGGTGAACTATTTGGCTGGAAAGGAATTAAAGATGTTTTGAGAACAAGAGCTGCTCTATGGAGAAGATGAAGCTGAAATGTTTAGCTCTTTTCTATTTTTGGTGTAAACATGAATATCCTCATGAAGATGAGGATATCACTAGTATGTTAGAGTCCTTAAGGAGTTCATAGGAAAACAACAACACTTTTGTATTTCTGATTGTAAGTATTACTGGAGTACATCCTGAGTATTCCTGTGTTTATAATACAAGTTACCTTTTCAAAAAAAAATAAAAAAAATATAAACACTTGAGTATATTAGTGGCCTTTTGAAGTCTTCCTTCCATGCTTTCTTTAAGTCCTCCAAGCTCATGATGGTTGGAAGATTGCCCCAAAGTTCTTGATGACCTTTGTGGTTGTCATTATTTCCCTCAGAAATCCATTTGAGCATGTTATGATCTTTAAAAGCTCTTTTAATAATTTAATGAATCTAAAACAACAATCTAAATGGGTCTCGGGAAAGGGACTTGTCACGGCCCAAATTATCATGATTGACACCCACACTAACACTCTGGTTGGCAAACCATATCTTACCAACTAGACCATGCCATAACCGTACATCTAGACGCATTTAAGACATGAAATAAGAGTTCTCAAGTATAAATGAGATAAAGTGCGAATATCTAACTATTACAATCCCCAAGATTCAAAAGTCACTGTACAAGGACTCTTACTAACAATATCTAAGAATATAAAAACTAATCAATAAAACAATGTCTAGAATGAAATAGAAATTTGTCCCAAAAAGATCTGTGGCTGCCTAGATAGGAGTAACTCGCCCTCAGATTGGTCAACTGGTTGCGCTAGATACGAGGTCGCATAAAAGATTCTTCAGTCACAGTTTGCACTCAAAGAAAAGTGCAGGAGTAGCATTGGTACGAACACTGTATTGGCAGGCAATCTAGGCCGACTCAGATTAGTAACAAGTATATATTATAAGCCAAGTAAACCAAGTAGGGAGGTACAACAACACATAATTAATTAACTTAGCAATTCAAGTAGTCAACAGCAGCCAGGTAATAACCCCATTCCTGACATGTCAATGTCAAACAACCACTGGACATATAAGTCACCGAAAATAGACATAATAGTCACCACAAACTCTGCAAATATAAAGCAGTCACACACAATCATGAAATTATAACCACACTGATTTGCAGTTGTTAAGTCTCTATATATCATCAGTCTCACTCTGTTTCATATACTAAACTCACCGCTGTCACTCATCGGTACACACTTGCTAAAGAAACTTTAATCTTGCCCAACTAGTCATGATTTGTTTTTTGAATTATTCAGTTTTTTTGGTTGTAAATTTGCTATTAAAAACCCTTCTATGCTCTATAAGATTATTAAGAGACAATTTTCAGTCAATCTTTTTGATGCCTCATCTTTTTTCTAGAAAAAACAACTGATCCCCTGAGTCGATTACTTCAAATGATTTATCGCCTGTAATGAAGAAGATTTTGTCTTCAATATGAACTGAAAAGAGCTATCACTTGAAAATTTTTTTCTTGTTGTAGCATATTTCAAAGAGAGAAAAAGTATGGGCACTTTTCCCAAGTCAGAGATTATGACAGGAGTTAGATGTTTAGAATTTAATGAATTCTAAAGTGTCTTTTTGATACTAGATATGAAAAGGTTCAAAAAGTGTAGTAAACATATCCTTTTTGAGAATGTGGAAATAAATATACACGAACAGATGGTGGGAGTAATGGTAGATATATATATTAATTCTAATTGCATATTGTAGGCATGCATATTCTTTTAGTGAACTTGCATGAAGATTGGCAAAATAAAGTAAAATGGTTAGCGTAACGGTATTATTGTAACTTGTGAAATCAAACCGAGGCCACATTGGTCTTTTATACACTAATACGATGAGGATTTTTCCCTTGATAGTTTATTCCACCTTCCCTCATCGTTAAATAGTGTCATATTCTTGAGGGTCAAGATCACTGTATGAGTTATTCCATTTTATAATAGAACTCCAAAGAGTCTGATGAGCATTCTCTATAGAGTGAATTGTGTATAAGCCCCAGAAAATTCTCCTAAATCTAGAGAAAATTTCAAATATGAATTGAAAAACATGTTACTATCAACAATTTATTTCCTTCCTCCTTTTTGAGACTCCCAGCAACATACCGAGTGTATCCCACAAGTGGTGTCTGGGAAGGGTATGTATGTCATATGCATACCGTACCTCTACCTTTTGAGACTGTAAACAATAGAAATTGTTTTCTGTTCAACTTTGTTATTTTCTATTTCAATCAGACAAGAGGAAGGAGAATTTAATGTCCGACTTCCCCTTTGAATTTTCCCACATTCACTTTCTTGTTCTCCTGCTCGGCTGCTCCTATTTTTGACGTTAAGTGCTAGTTTATAAGATGTTTTCTTCAAAATCCATAACCTTTCTTGTTCTCTTGTTCTTACTTTTGACGCTAAGTGTTAGTTTATAAGATGTTTTCTTCCAAATCCATAACCTTTGGTGCTCTCCCATTTGTTACCTGCTTAGGCATTAGGAATTTAATCACAGAACTAATTAAGCATATATTTTGCAGTACAACTTTCAATGTTGGTCCAGCTACCAGCTGCAATACGGAGACAATGACAGTGGATTATGAAGTCAGTGGTGAGGTATAGTGCTTTACCTTGCTTTTCCAGTGGTAACCTTGAATTTACTCAAGGGGAATAGATGTACAGATAGATGAAGTAGGTTGGTTCTGGGAAAACTGAATGATTGTAGGAAGGTGTAGTTGAAGAAGCAGGGAAGCACAAAATCGGATACCCCGTTATTTCAAAGAGTTTTGAAGCCAAATGATTCATCAGTCATTTAGTTACATGGAACACAAGGTAACTGTATAAAGATAGAAAACAATTGGTGAAAGGGCCCCTAAAGAGTAAACAGGTTTATTAGGGAATTCCTGGTGTAAACTGTACCTTAACGTTGCTAGATTGTAACCAGTAAGATCACGTGGTTAAGCTGTTGAGGAAGTTGATATTTTTTCTATCCTTTGTGCAGGGTTTAAGGGAAGCAATAAAAAATGGTGATGTCGGCGCTGCAAAGAAGCTCCTAAGTCAGGTATTTATGTAGACTTTCTTTCTCTTGTAATTCAATAAGGCATTTGTCAGTCTTAGTTGCGACATTTGATCTCAATTTTCTCAGGGAGTTGATGCAAATTACCTTGACAAGCAAGGATCATCATTGCTGCATCTGGTACTCATATCTCATGCTCAACTACATAATTGTACAATTAGACTTACAGGGTGACAATTATAAGTAGCATTGTCTGATGTAGGCAGCGGTGTTCAATCGAACAGAAATAGCATTTGCACTCATGGAGAGTGGATCAAGTTTGTACTGCAAAAATTCACAAGGTAAAATATATCTTAAGGATAGAACCTTTTCAGTTTAATTGGATCTGCAAATAGCATCGAAATGACAATACCCTTTTTGAGGCCTCATAACTAAGTAATAGGATATTTCTACATTTGTTAAAGATAGCATAAATTTAAACCAATATTCTCCTCCTGCTGAAAGGGTAGTCTACTTTATCATACAGTTTTTTGTGTGCTTGCAAATATTCTGGTTTTTCTTTTTTTCCTTCTTTTTTTGTGCTGACTGACACTTCTCCTGAGAGTTAGCTAGTCCATCCCTAGTTGGCAAACAGGTTCAACACTTAGGGATGCAAATATTCTGGTCCTTGTCAATCTAAAAATCCTTTAGTGCATCTATTTTAGTCATTTTGGATGATGATCATTTTATCTATTGGTGTTGATTTTGTATAAGGTGAGACACCATTGGATTGTGCTCCTGCCACATTGCAATTCAAAATGAAAAAGAAGATGGAAGAGAGTGGGCAGTAACGTTTCATCCGGAAGTAACACTTCTCTAAATCAGGTTACAAGGATATTACAGTTTCAGAGAATGGTGATCTAGAACCTATTGTTTTGACATATATTTGTACCCCCTAGTAAACGGCTACAAGAGGATGTCTGCAGTTTCAAAGAAGTAATCAGGTCCTATTAATGTGTCACAAATTTGTATCAGATCAAGATTTGCTATTTTTCCATTTCTTTTTCTTTTCGTGTTTTTGCCTTCTCTCTATGCGCAATAATGTATTTCAAGATGAAAAACAAGTACAGGGATAAACTACAGGCTTGTGGTTATTTCATGAATAAACACTTGGATTTTTAGTTTCAAGTATCTATGAGTTTTCCCTTTTAACAAATTTTATTTGTCTAGATCTATGACAGTATAAGAGGCTACCAAAACTACAGATATCAACAGAAAAGAAAGCATAACACCAACATAAGAGAGCTACATGCTATCTAAAGTTGGATAAATATGCTTTTTGCCTTCTTTCTATGTGCAATTATGTATTTCAATGGTTGCAAGATGAAAAAAAGTACAGGTATAGATCACAGGCATTGTGGTTATTTCATGGAGGGAAAAAACTCAAATATTCCATTAGACTTTGAGAGACGGCTCATTTATGTCATCTTTTAATGGTTGTGCTCATCTATGATATTGTCATTTACTTCCTCCATTTGTATTCGTTGTCATACTTTTCTTTTTGAGAGTCAAAATGATATGAATTTTGACTAATATTTTAAGATGTATTTTTTCATCTTATTGATAAGAAAAAAAGTTGCAATTTAAAGCACTGTATAGCTTCTGAATATCTAAAGTTTTGTTTTGATATACCGAATTAATGTAATCTAATTTAGTTTTGAAAATAAATCAAATACAACATGACAACTAAAAAGAAACTAATGGAGCAACAAAATTCCCATTCGTACCATTTTTTTAAAACACAAAACACATTCAGTTTCGACGTACCACTTCGTATACATGACAAACAACAATATGTCCACATTATTATTTAAATGAGCTAAAATATAAAATTCATCTTGATATGTGTCAATATTGAGTCAATGATTATTTATCCAATTAAATCCTTTTTTTTTAATAAGGAGTATGAACACATTTTGTTACTACAAAGTGGTTTTTAACAAAACTTTATGTGCGCAAGAAATAAGATCATCTTTAGTCTCATTATTTTAATATTCTATATTATGAACTATATATATGTTCATGATTGACCTTACAATTGAAATTATTTGAACTTATCCCAAAATGATGTTTTTCAAGCATGAATTTTCTCTATGAATGAACTATTGACTTGAAACATGATTTTAAAACGTTGTGAAACAATTGATATACCTCTCATAACTTTATTTATGAGAGTAATTTGGAATGTTTTCGACTTATAAGACATACTTTTTTCCTATTTGGGTTTGAGCTTGTCCGAGCAAGCTGTGTTATTCCAGAGGACGAATAACTGTTATATATCCTAATAAATTACTTCGATCAGGGTTTGTTAGTTCAAAGGATGATTGACCTCCGTGGGTTAACATCCACAAGGAAATAAGATTCATAAATGGAATGACTCTCCCATCTTGATTCGCTTGAAAGTATGCCATTGTAGGAAAGAACGGTGATGTGATTGCCCTCTAGGTGACATGTGTTTATTTATTGATTCTCTTTAATTGGTATGATTTGATGAACTATTTGATTTGATATTTGGTGTTAGACGTACTGACACATCTTTTTAAAAAATGAAATGACTTGAAATTGATTAATTCTTCATAATTGACGATTTTACTAGGTTTCATGATTTACGCTATCCCTAGTTTTGAACTAGTTCATTATAATTTTTCTTTCCATATTATTATTCATTTTAAATCATTTTGTTCAAGGAGGAGTACGACTTCCTTTTTCCCATTTTGTTCGTAGACCTCGATATTCTAATCATCCTTTCCTTGTTTAGATTTAATAAAATTCATAAATTCTTTGTACATAGGGTGATCTGTATTAAAATCTAAAGTACCTGCAATGTTTGGAGTTATTAGTCTTTGATTTTTCATTTGGACTAAGATATTGCCTCTATCGAGGTGTCAAATGGGCGGGTTGGGTTGAAATTGGAGATATTAAAATGGGTTGAAATAGAAATTGGGTTGGGCTCAAATGGGCTTAAAACGGATTGGGTCATGACCCACTCGATTTGACCTGCTTAATCTCAATAATTTTAATATATTGTTATTTAAGTTCTATAACCATAATTTGAATTTCAACTCAAGAAAATTTTAAAAAAGAAGTTAAAAATGGATAGATAAATCCTAAAACATATAAAATAGATTGTAATTCATACCTTCAATATAGTAACATACATTACATCAATGAAAATAAAGAGACTTAAAACGGGTTGAAATTGAAGATTAAATTTTGCTCAATTGAGGATTCTCTTAAAATGGGTTAAGACTTAAATGGGTTGAGAATGAACCCAATCCAAATTATCTTGAGCCCAACCCTTAAAATTATGGGCGGGTTACCTCTAGTTGGACTCATTTTTGACGCGCCTACCTTTGTCCATTCTTGCTCATCCCCTTCCTCTTCTATAGGAAGATTGATAAATGGGTCTCAACCTATTATTTATAAAAGGAAGTCTTGCTCGTCCCCTTTCTCTTCTAGAAGAAGATTGATAAGTGGGTCGATTATGATTTGGGATGAATTAAAAAAGGCTTTCCTGAAAAGATATTTCTCAATTTCTTTTGTGGTCGAATTGAGGGATGAAATTACAACCTTCCGGTAAAATCCAGAAGAACCTCTCCATGAGGTGTGGTAGAGATTTAAAGAGAAGGTAGCAATGGGTCCGTGACATGACTTTTCAAAGGTTGTCTTGTTGCAATATTTCTTTCGATCTTTGAGCCCTTGAAACAAAGATATCGTCAATGGATTGACAGGGAGAGCACTTACGGACCATTTGTTTGGTTAGGCAAAGGTGTTACTGGAAAGGGTTCATTTGGGATCCGAGGGGACATCATATGTCACCTTTTCTAATGTGTATGAGGAGCTTGAGAAGAAATGTAAGAGAATAGATTATTCATGAACTATTGTCATGATTTAATGCTAATTGAAGGGGGTTTAGGCCCTCGTTCTCTTGGATGTACGCATTTCATAGAAAAAGCGAGTTAGATGGATTTGGAGCCTAAAAGCACTATAGCGATGGAATTGGCATCCCGCAGAAACCAACAGATCTCTCACTGGCTAAACGCCAGCTTGGATGGAGTAATGTTGTCGTAGTCCCAGTATACAATTGGCACGGTAGAATGACAGATCGACATTCACTGATCCTAGCACATGTACTCCTATTAGATATTAACGTTGACGCGAGCATGTAACTGATGCTTCACTTTCTCTGATCGGTGCCTCGTCGGTTCAACGCATGTTCGAAGGACGGAAGGTGATGGGAAAAAATGTAATTATAAAAAATAGTGCTACCTTTGAAATATTCCAAGAATAGAATAGGAATTTATGCAATTATATATCATTATATTCTTCCTAATTAGGGTAATGGACATATGATGAGTAGTGTGATAACATAGATATTTTACAGAGAAAAATAGTGAAGAACTTTCTAGCTTGTAAAGGAAGAAATACCTCATATTTGTGTCAATCCAAGCTTGGAATCCATGTTTTGCTTACCAATTAGCTTGGAATGGAGATTTCCAATGTGTAACACATCGGATTTCAAAAAGGAAAAAAATTTCAGTTTTTCACAACTTGGTTTCAACAACCACGACACCATACACGGACCATAGGTAGGACGACGGTCCATATGTGGTGGCCGTGGTTGGTCAGTTTCATTTTTCCAAAATGTTAAAGTTTCAGTACTTTGTGACGGATCACCAGGACGGCCCGTCATCCATTCAACGAGCTGTAGATAGGGTTCATAGGTAAGTCCTAGACTTAGAAAGATTTCAGAGTCAGAAGTCGAGAACGACGACCACAACCTACGGTCTGTAGACTGGACCACGACCCGTAGGAAGGGGTCCGTCGTTGGTGGCCCAGTAATTGAGTCTCTGAAGTCAACGACGGACGAACAGGACAGTCCGTAGGTTGAGCCACGAATTGTGGTTCTCCACCATCATTGACAATGACAATTATTTGGAAAGAAAGGGATTTTGGGTTAACTTTAAACGGTCATATCGTTTAGCAAAAAATGAATTAGGTGGCCCAAGAATGCCCTTAATTGAGGAAGTGAAAACTCTTTTGATTTTTCTTCACACACTGGCCATGTGACCTATCAAATTGAAGATAATTTAATCCTCTTTCCAACGCCACTAAGTTTTCTAAAATCCAAGCTTTGAGTAAAAAGTTATGCTCGTTTTAGTGAAGCCCTTTCGGACAGACCATGAACGATGGACCCAGTCGACAGACGGTAGTCCAAACGACGGTCCGTCAACGTCACGACCCAACCCATCGGGCCGTGCGGGCACCTACTAATATGTTGCGAAATCGTGGCACATTTGATGCTTAATAACTATGAACTAACACCGAAATTAAGTGAAATTTTGGATTATTTGATGGGTTTGTTAAATGTGTAGGCAGAATCTGGGTTGTATAGAAAAGTAGAAAAAGAAGAAGAACTGACGTTGACCAAGTGAAGTTCACGGCCAACTTCACGGACCGTTAACTTCATTACGGTTCGTGGTTGACCTCGTGAAAGTGAGGCAGTGCTGGGCCTTGAGAAGATGAACAACAGGAATAGCCAAGGAAGACCACAGAAGGTTCTACGAGCCGTAGTCCTCACCACGGACCGTGGTACCTGCCGTGAAGCAGAACCAGTATGAAAGCAAGAAAGAGTTGAGAGAAGGTTGAAACCCAAGTGAAGACCACAGGCGACTTCATGGGCCGTGGTCGTCACTACGGACCGTGGTATCTCTCGTGGTGCATTTTCCAGTGACCAAGTTTGAAGATCCACTTTCGGGAAGCTCCAAGGCAAGACCACGAAGGGCTTCACAGAGCGTGAAGCCCTTGACGGGTCGTGGTAGTGGCCGTGAAAAGGCCCGACATTTTAAATATTCTATTTTGAATTACTTAAGGTCATTTTTAAGATTATTATTCATTATCTTACGTTTCACGACAAAGAACACATCATTACTCTTAGCTTTCGATTTTTGGATTTTTTATTATTGCTATCAGTTGGAAATTCGGATTTAGACTATCAGATTATCAAAGTGATTGTTGATTTGCTAATTACTTTCGTAAGTCTTTCTCAATATGTTTTCATCCCTAATTACTGATTGTTTACGTGAAAGCATGAGTAGCTAAATACCACGACTAGGGTTGTGGGATCCATGACGAACCTCTAGTTACGATTCCGTAAAACGAGTAAAGGGCAGTCTATGTTTACATTTTGTAATTTTTAGCTTTTGATATCATTGTAATCTAGTGAGTGCATGCATTAGATGAGCCTGTATCTAGTACTTGTTCGAGAGAAAAATACCAGTTAGGAAAAAGTTGAATTAAATTATCCAATTGGAGTTAAAGCGTGAGTTCGAGAGAAAATATCTTTAACACCGTATCATTTTAAGTGAGGGTCAATGTTAGTAACACTCTAGCATCGAGAGAAAATGAGTCATAATTATCTGATCTGACTGAGAAGTGTCAGATAAATTTAACTCACAATGATTTTGTAAACATTAATTTGCCTGACGCTCAATTACGGAAGAACACTTGAACTAATGTTATGGTGAACACAATCCTGGTTTCTTTTAATTAACTGAATCAACCTTATAACGAAATAGTCTGTTAGTCGTGAATCATGATTTTGACTGCAAGTTTGGTAACTGCAAGTTTCAAAATTAACACACATTTCCACCAAACCCAATTTACTTTCCGTTGTTATTTGTTTAAGAGATTATAACAACATTCGAATAAACGCGACAGTGAAACCTTATCTGTAAAGAAATTCTCTGTGGGATCGACCTCAACTCTAGTTGAGTTCTGTAAATTGACATCAACTGTTTACACTTTTTATTTGAAGTGTAAGTTTGGACGTATCAAATTTTGGCGCCGCTACCGTGGAATTTCAATTCAGAAGTGCTTTACTATTTTTATTCGATCATAGTTATATTTTATAATTTTACGTTTTGTTTGGTGTTTGTGTCTTTTTCACGAGAGTCAGATTGTGCATGCCCAACACTAGAAGCAAATGAGCCCCATTGCTTCCTTACGACCCTGAAGTTCAGAGAACTCTTCAAAAGATGGTTAATGCACATAAACAAGAGGCTCAAAGACAGAAAGGGACTAGAAGCTTAGATTGATGTTGCAAGGAATGTGCATCAAACTGCAGGAATCAATCAACCTAGGCTAAGTGTCCAGCAAAATGTTGGAATCAATCAACCTAGGGTAGTAGATGAGAACATAGGGGTGGAAGGAGTAGTCCATCCTCAGCGCCAACCAATAGCCCCAAGGGGTAGAGCTTAGGATCCAACTTAAATGATGTATGAAGAAGATGATGCTGACTTGGATGGAGATGGAGCCATAATGTTACATGCATTACCCCCAGGTGTTAAGTTCACAATTACCAGCACCATGATCCAATTGATGAACCTGAAAGGTATGTTTAGAGGTGCAGTCGGTGATGATGCAAATCAACACTTGATGAATTTTGTGGCAATCTGTAAGTCACAAGAGATTCCTGGGGTCAACCAAAAAACAATGAGGTTGAGGCATTTTTCATTGTCTCTTACTGGAGAGGCGACTAACTGGTTGAATGAGATGCCAGATGACTTCATCCGAACTTGGAATGAGTTGAAGGAAGCTTTCCTGGAACGATTCTTCCCAGAATCAAAAGAGCTGCAGATGAAGGATGAGATTAGTACACACAAGCAGCTACCAGGAGAGGCAATGCATGATACTTGGTGGAGGTTCAGCCAAAAGCTGAAGAAATGCCCCAACCATGATCTTACCGAAAGGAATCTTAAACAGGCCTTTTATAGGTCTCTGAATTATGTTACTAAACCTGTTGTTGATGCAGTTTGTAGAGGCTCATTTATGAGGAAGTCATTTGCGGAGAGCATGCAACTATTGGATGAGCTCTCAAAGAACAATAGACGATGGTACACTAGAGATGCAGAGGTAGGAGAGCTTGGGTATACATTTGAGCTTTCAGGAAGAGAGAAGAAGAAAGGGACCAAGACAGGGCACATATGAGGACTCAAATAGATCTGCTCACAAAACACATTGTTGCCAAGTCTAAAAAGGTGAATGTTTTGGGAAAGCAAAATAGGTATGAGGATCAAGATCTTGACCTTGATGAGGAAGCTGACTACTTGGGGAACCAAGGGTGTTTCCGGAATTATAACTGTGGCAATCAGGGTTACAATTCTAGAAACGCAGGTCGGAACTATGCTAGGGATGGTCAGTATGATAGGCCATCAAATAGAGATCAAAGAAACTGGAAAAACAGAGATGGGTATAGGAATGATCACAGTTGTGTTTATGTGCCCACATGCAATAGAGACCAGACAGGTGGTAGTTCCAGCGGATCTAAGATGGAAGATATGATGGCTAAAGTACTCCAGAAGGTTGAATCAACTGATACAGGGGTAAAAGAAATGAGAGGTGATTTCTCAAGCATGAGTCAGTTGGTGGACTCTCACACCACCTCCATTAAACAAATTGAGCAATAGTTGGGGCAAATCTCACCTCACTGAATCAGAGGAAGAATGGATCACTACCAAGTGACACCATTCAGAGTCCCAAGAAGGACGGGTACTGCATGGCCATCACCACCAGGAGTGGTAAAGTTCTTACTGACCCTATGTCTGCAGGTACCAAACATGAACAGGTCTTGGAGCTAGCTGGTAGAGATGAGGATGAAACCGTACATGTAGATGACTCAGAGGAGGTTCAGCATAAATCACAACCCACGAGAGGAAAAGAGAAAGAGGTCGAGGAAAACCTACATTTATAACAGATTCCCAGACCACCTCCTCATTTCCCTTAAAGACTTAGAAAGAAAGCTGAATATGGGAATTTTACAAAATTCATTACCATGTTGAAGCAGCTTTTAGTAAACATTCCACTAGTGGAAGCTCTGGAGCAGATGCCAGGATATGCTAAGTTCATGAAGGCCTTTGGCTACAAAGAAAAAAGTTGTAAGTCTTGATTTTACTAATGATGTTCACCATTGCAACGCCATTGCTACCAGATCTTTGGTTCAGAAAAAGGAAGACCCAGGTGCATTCATTATTCCATGCACCATTGGGTCAATCAGCTTTGCAAAAGCGTTGTGTAATCTAGGAGCAAGCATCAACTTGATGCCACTATCCATCTACAAGAAACTGGGATTGGGAGTTCCAAGACCCACAACAATGAGGTTGATGATGGTTGATAGGTCAGTTAAGCGGCCTGTGGGAGTCCTATGTGATGTACTTGTGAAGGTGGACACTTTTATTTTTCCAACTGACTTCGTGATCTTGGATTGCGAGGTGGACTTTGAGGTCCCCATCATTTTGGGAAGACCATTTTTGGCAACAGGGAGAACCTTGGTAGATGTTGAGAGAGGTGAGCTGAAGTTCAGACTTAACAAGGATGAGGTAAAGTTCAATACTTGCAGGTCAATGAAGCAACCCAATGATATGAATGTGGTATCTGCAATAGAGGAGGTTGTTGATGAAGACATGAGGGTACCCATAGAAGAGAGGATGGCTGTTGAAACCTTAGCAACAATGTTGATGAACTTTGATGGTGATTTCCGGTCTGACTATGTAGAGACCGTGAATGCTTTGCAGGGTATGGGAGCACACTCATATGCTCCAAAGAAATTGGACCTGGACTTGAAAAGCAGGCCATTGCCCTCCAGCAAAACCATCCATCAAGGGGCCACCGGTGCTAGAACTGAAACAGTTACCCAGTCATCTCAGGTATGTATTTTTGGGTTCTAATAACACTTTACCTGTGGTCTTGGCTGCAGATT
This sequence comes from Solanum stenotomum, assembly GCF_019186545.1. Classification (NCBI taxonomy): domain Eukaryota; kingdom Viridiplantae; phylum Streptophyta; class Magnoliopsida; order Solanales; family Solanaceae; genus Solanum; species Solanum stenotomum. The sequence continues at coordinate 36,212,492 of NC_064289.1, read as the reverse complement.
TAAATATAGAGCAGGTGAAGGAGGTGATCATGGTGTTAAAAAGGTACAAAAAGGCCATTGGGTGGACCATTGCTGATATAATTGGAATACCTCCGGGTATATGCACCCACATGATTCAGCTTGAGGAGGATAGCAGCCCAAGCATTGAACAGTAGCGGAGTATAAACCCACCTATACAAAAGGTGGTTAAGAAAGAGATAATCAAGTGGTTAGATGTTGGGGTGGTTTATCCCATTTCTGACAGTCACTGGGTCAGTCCAGTGCAATGTGTGCCTAAAAAGGGCGGTATGATTGTGGTGGCAAATGCCAAAAATGAATTAGTCCCACAAATACCAATCAGTGGATGGCGAGTGTGTATGGACTACAAGAAACTCAACAAATGGACTTTGAGGGATTATTTCCCCATGCCTTTCATGGACCAGATGCTTGATAGGTTGGCAGGTAAAAGGTGGTATTGTTTCTTAGATAGATACTCTGGCTACAACCAGATATCAATTGCTCCTGAAGATCAGGAAAAGACCACCTTCACATGTCCTTATGGCACCTTTGCGTTTAAATGCATGCCATTTGGACTGTGTAACGCACCAGTTACATTCCAAAGGTGTATGATGTCCATTTTCTCTGACATGGTGGAAGACACTTTAGAGGTATTTATGGACGATTGCTCTGTAGTAGGTGATACTTTCGATGATTGTTTGTTGAATCTTAGCAGGGATTTACAGAGATGTGAGGAGGCCAACCTGGTGCTTAATTGAGAGAAGTACCCTTTCATGGAAAAGGAAGCCCTTGAACAGCAACAGCTAGATGCAACCTTAGTTGGAGCTTCTAGTAGTGGAGCACTTGCTCCGACTAGTGAGGACCAAACTGACCAGGTCCTGAGTTCTGAGAGTGCACCCATTGATAAGGGTGCCAATGTTGATCCGACGACTGACACTTAGAGCGTCGTAGGTTTGACCCCTCCTCATAGCCATTGTGTTTTATTTTCCTGTATCGACTTTGAGGGTAAAGTCCTTTTTATTTGGGGAGGGGGTGGTGAGCAACCTGCCATAACTGTTAGAAAAATGGAGGTTGCCTCTCTGTAGTACTATTTTGGGTGTTTTGTGTGCTGAGCTGTGCAACAGCTAATCTGTGAAAATTGAGGACCTGAATCTGAGTTTGACTGTTAGGATCTTTAGATGACATCTTAGATACTGATATGTTGAACGTGGCTAATCTGACCAATTAATTGGTGAACCAAGAAACTTAAGAAAATGCAATCTTGTGTAGTGTATGTGTAAGTTTTGATTGAAGTCTAACACTAGGAGCAGAAACTAGAACTTGCCTAAGTAGTCTTGCTTGAATCTGAGAATAACCGGATAGGAAAGGATCAGTAGGCCATTTTTGTTAAACCAGTAAAAAGCCAAAAATAAAAGAACCAAATGAAAAGCTTATCACTTGAACCCAATTTGAGCCTTAAATCAGTCTTTGTTCGTACCCAACATATATCATATCCTTGGTTCTCCAAAGGTACAATATCACAACTCAGGCCAAAAGCCTAAGTTAAGGGTGATTGCAATCCGAACAGAAAGAAAAAAGGGAAAAAGAAGGTTCAACCAGTGAGTTAAGTGCATATTAAAAATTGCATATAAAAAAAGAGAGAAAAGAACAGAAAAAGAAGAAAAGAAAAAGAAAAAGAAAAAGAAAATAATAGCTACTGGGTCGGGCTGAAATAAAGAAAAAGAGGGAATCACTCAGAAAAGAGTATGTGAAAATGAAACTTTGGAAAACCAAGGGATTAGTCACTCACGAAACCAAATATCCATTCCCTAGCCCCGAGCCTATGTTACAAGCCAATAAAGTCCTACAGTGATCCTATTCCGGGTGTTTGAAAGATAAAGCATAGAAAGTAAGGGCAAGCCTATGGTAGTTTGTTGTTAGTGTTAGAAGTTCATTGAGAGCGTGAGCGTAGTACTCAGTCCCTACCATTATGAGCGAGGGACTTCTTTGGTGTGAGGACATAGTGGTTGCATTTGAAAGTAGATTGTGTGAGCTGATAATTCGCAGGTACAAGCATGATTGACTGTGAGTAATTAGATGTCATGTATTGATCCTTACATGTTAGATTAAGAGGTTTGGGATACAAATTGTACTTCAAATAGTTGTTGCGTAGTGTCATAAATCTGGAAATGAATTGAGGGCTTATTGTATTTGTTTTTCTCATCACTTGAGGACAAGTAATGGTTCTAAGTTAAGGGTGTTGATGTGCTGCGAAATCGTGGCACATTTTATGCTTAATAACTATGAACTAATACTGGAATTAAGTGAAATTTTGGATTATTTTATGTGTTTGGTAAATGTGTAGGCAGAATCTGGGTTGTATAGAAAAGTAGAAAAAGAAGCAAACTGATGTTGATGAAGTGAAGTTCACGGCAAACTTCAAGGACCATTAACTTCATTACGGTCCGTGGTTGAGCTCGTGAAAGTGAGGCAGTGCAGGGCCTTGAGAAGATGAAGAGAAAGAATAACCAAGTGAAGACCATGGAGGGTTCTATGGGCCGTAGTCCTCACCACGGATCGTGGTACCTGCCGTGAAGCTGAACCAGTGTGAAAGCAAGAAAGAGTTGAAAGAAGGTTGAAACCCAAGTGAAGACCACAGGGTAGTGGCTGTGGAAAGGCCCGACAGCTCAGTCTTAATTCGATTAGAACTCATTTTAAACATTCTATTTTGAATTACTTTAGGTCATTTTTAAGACTATTATTCATTATCTTATGTTGCACGACGAAGAACACAACATTACTCTTAGCTTTCGATTTTTGGATTTTTTATTATTGCTATCAGTTGGAAATTCAGATTCAGACAATCAGATTATCAAAGTGATTGTTGATTTGCTAATTACTTTCATAAGTCTTTCTCAATATGTTTTCATCCCTAATTACTGATTGTTTACATGAAAGCATGAGTAGCTAAATACCACGACTGGGGTTGTGGGATCCATGACGAAGTTCTTGTTACGATTTCGTAAAACAAATAAAGGGCAGTCTGTGTTTACAATCTGTAGTTTTTAGCTTTCGATATCATTGTCATTTAATGAGTGCATGCATTAGATCAGCAAAATACCTGTTATGAAAAAGCTTAACTAAATTATCCAATTGGAGTTAAAGCTTGAGTTTGAGAGAAAAGATCTTTAACACCATATCATTTTAAGTGAGGGTCAATGTTAGTAACACTCTAGGGTCGAGAGAAAATGAGTGATAATTATTTGATTTGACTGAGAAGTGTCAGATAAATTTAACTCACAATGATTTTGTAAACATTAATTTGTCTGATGCTCAATTACGGAAGAACACTTGAACTAATGTTATGGTGAACACAATCCTGGTTTCTCTTAATTAACTTAATCAACCTTACAACGAAATAGTCTGTTAGTCGCGAATCTAGATTTTGACTGCAAGTTTCAAAATTAACACACATTTCCACCAAACGCAATTTACTTTCATTGTTATTTGTTTAGGAGATAATAACAACATTCGAATAAACACGACAGTGAAACCTTATCTATAAAGAAATTCTCTGTGGGATCAACCCCAAGTTTAGTTGAGTTCTGTAAATTGACATCGACCATTTACACTTCTTATTTGAAGTGTAAGCTTGGACGTATCACCTACTCTAACACCTAAGTAGGAGGACCCTTGATCCCCAAATGGTTAAAAACATGCGGAAGATTAAGAAAACTGGAGAGATTTTCTACATAATAAAGAGCTTAAACAATACAAAGTTAAATTTGTAAAATAAATAACACCCCGAGGGATCTAGTCTAAAGATGTACAAGAAGTTCTAAGCTTACATGATAAATAATACAGTAATTAATGACACAGCTCCCACCACAAGGAATGAAAAATAAAAGTTGTTGGACATTGTCTTCGTTTGCACCTATGAAACATGACTGACACTGCAACCAGACTATGCCAAATGGCATAGCAAGAGTAGTATCAGTACAAACAACACGTACTGGTAGGCATCATCGGTCACCCCGATGTCCACTACATATTATAGAGAAGTCAACCAGTAGGAAACATGCAATAAGAAAGTGCACCCCTCAACCTTTATCTTCCTTCCTTTACCATTCCCGTATGCCTTAAACGTACTAGTACACTTGACTCTAACCCCCTACTCTATCACCCTGCTCGCTCTATTCTTGATCATAGCTTAACCATTCTATCTCATAGAGGAGTTCCCGAATACAACCACTACCAACCCGACCGATGACTCACGACATGCCCTCACTTCTTCTGCATCACAATTCAGCCCTTGACCACATAGTATACTCTATCAAGGCTCGCTAACCATTTCAAATACGAATACCCTTCACAAGGTAGGACCTGTGGGCTTTTTACATCATGAACACTTCCCCACTTCTCATTGTTTAAGAACATAGACAACCTCTTTAAAAATAGCCGATAGTAACACCTCGACCCTCGATCTCCACTTACCAGACAACACACAAATTGGTCATGATCATTCATAGTTAATTCCAGTAAACGAGATAAAAGAGGTACCCACAATACATTAAAAGATCATATACCGAGTTGCATAATCAATCATCATTTTAGAAGCAACATACAATTCCCCAATATCAATGATAGGTAGATATTGTCAATCCCCGAGGCTACCTCCTTGACGTAAACACGGGACGTAGGATCACGAGTGACCTCAAGCTAACCGTGAGCTGTCATATCGAAAGCATACTTAAACAACTGAACAAAATATACTATGTGGAAGCTTAAAATATGAGATAAATTGAATGATTGGGAATACCCAAAATAGATCCGAATATATAAATACTGAACAAGAGTTAATGATAATGGACTATAACTCAAAATACTAAAGTTGAATTTATCTATGTATGAAATAAGCCTCTAACTGACTAGAGATGATGGGACAGCCCCTAACTAACTCTAGTAAAAACTGAAACTAAAATGAAAGACTGAAATAGAAAACATGTCTATTGTCCTCGAAGTATGAGGACTCACCACTGATGATGCTGAATACGCATCGGGAACCGATCTACATGTGATCTGAATGCTGAGGACCTGAACCTACGTCACGAAAATATGTAGTGCAGAGTATACGTCAGTACTTGAAAGGTACTTAGCATGCAAGATAGGATAAAGTTGAACAAACATATAACTGAACAAAGCGTAGTGAGCAATGATATAATTTGAACATGATAAAGATGCTTAAATATCGTGAATATGAGCTAAACTGAATGCAATGACCAAGTACATAACATGCTGAGACTGAATACTGAAGTACATCTGAAAACCTGGTCAAATGCACTAGAGTCTGACAGTGGGAGCTACTATTAATCGACATAAGACTACGTGAGCTAAACGTGGAGTCCGATGTATATGCCCCATCGAGAGGACCCAATATACCTTGTCAGAGGTATAAAGGCATGACTGGAGTGATCACTAAATCTGATGCCCAACAGAAGGGACTTATAAACCTACGAGGCACATAGTTCTGGGACTATGAGGGTGACTGACCCTAGTCCAACTTGGTGTTAAGCCTACTCCCAACTGGAATTGTGTACAATACAACAGAACTGAAACATACTGGATAGCTCAATATGCTGACATGATAACTGAAAATGCAGCATTTAAGTACTGATAATGAAACATTTGAAATTTAAGGCATGTATATTTGTTTATCTGTCCTAGCTAGTGTAATCCATGAACTAAACGAATCTACACAACTAGGATTCTGAGTTTCATGTAAGGAACTAAGCAACAATGTTATGAAAACCTGATAATCTGATTAAGAACACTACAGCAGTTAAATCACAATAATTCTCTAAAGTTCAAGGAACCCTAGGTCTAAACAATATGTAAGGAATCAAGAATCTGACTGAATTCTAGGAACCTAATGGGCGAAAGGAACTAGTGAAATCCCACATACCTGGTGACGAATTTCATGGAGAAATCTTTCAATTTTGAGGCGGAACTGAAGAAAACTTGTTACGTTCTTGGAGGTGGGTTTCGGGTCGACTGTTTCTTCTCATTTTGCTCTGGTTTAATCGATTTTTTTTATAAACGAATCGCTTAGTGAAAGATCTGATTAAGTAACTAGGCTTAAAATGACCAAAATACGTAGTTTAGGGGTTAAACGGCGTAGTTTCGGTATCTAACGCATAGGGGAAAAGACCAAAACGGCCCTAGCTTAAAAGCTGTCGGGGCCACCGAGGGGCCTGACCGACGGTCCGTCCTATCAGTCCGTCGTTTGGCTTCAGAGAGCTATAGACAAACCTGGACCACGGACCGTGGTCCCACCTACGATCCGTACGTCCAGTCGTTGGTCGAGGGTTTTCTAGGTGGCCAACCACGGACCCTTCATACAGTTCGTTGTTTAGACCACGGGCCGTGGGTAGGTCTCGTCGATGGCACCTGTAAGTTTTGAAATTCTGCATTTTTGGTCTTTTTCGAATACGGGGTGTTACATTATCTCCCCTTTGGGAACATTCATCCTCGAATGAAGTCTAACTAGCTGAGTATGGAGGGAAAGAGCTGCATTCCCTACCACTAAGTACTAGAAATTGAAATCTGAACTGAGTTTCAATAACATGCAAAAATGTTGAAATGCAAGTATAACTGAAGGAACAAGATACTGAGACTGATCTTACGCAAGAGTAACTGAATGACTGGAGAGGAACTATTACCTCAAGCTGGAATGGAATTGGAACGATAGAGATGAGGATACTTTGCCTTCATGGCTGCTTCTGCTTCCCAAGTAGCTCCTTCTACGGACTGACTTCTCTACAAAACCTTCAATGAAGCTACTTTTTTGTTTCTTGACCTTCGAACCTGATGATCAAGAATTTCAAATGGCTCATCTTCGTAAGTGAGAATATCATTTACAGCCACACTCTCTAATGGTACAATAGATTCCAAATCACTCACACACTTCTTCAACAAGTAAATGTGAAAGACTGGATGAACCGCTGCTAGTTCTGCTGGTAACTCTAACTCATAAGCCACATTTCCAACCCTCTTCAAGATTCTGTAAGGACCTACAAATTTTGGGCCGAGCTTCCCTTTCTTGCCAAATTTCATCACCCCCTTCATAGGTGACACTTTCAGGAAAACTCAATCATCGATCTCAAACTCCAAGTCCCTCCTCCTCACATCTGCATAGGACTTTTGACGACTGTGAGATGTCTTAAGTCTATATCTGAGAAGCTGAACTTTTTCCATAGCATCATGAACCGAATCTAGCCCAATCAAGGCTGCTTCACCTACTTCAAACCAACCAACTGGAGATCTGCATCTACGTCCATATAATGCCTTATAAGGGGCCATTTGAAGACTGGAATGGTAGCTATTATTGTAGGGGAACTCTATAAGAAAAAGGTGATCATCCCAACTGCCTTTAAAGTCAATCACACAAGCTCTCAACATGTCCTCTAAGGTTTGGATGGTACGTTCTGCCTGACCATCCGTTGTGGATGAAATGTTGTGCTGAGATTTACCTGGGTACCAAGACCTTTCTGAAACGACTTCCTGAAATGAGAGGTGAACTGAGGACCTCTATCTGAGATGATAGACAAAAGAACCCCATTCAACCTGACTATCTCATCGATGTAGAGTTTAGCGTAGTCCTCCGCTGAATCTGTAGTCTTGACAGCCAAGAAGTGAGCGAACTTAGTAACTTTGTCTACTATTACCCAAATGGAGTCATGTTGTCTGCGAATACGAGGTAAACCTATAATGAAGTCCATGTTGATCACTTCCCACTTCCATGTACGAATGTTAATCTCTTGAGTCATACCTCCTGGTTTCTGATGTTCTACCTTCTCCTGTTGACAATTATGTCACTTAGCCACAAAATCTGCTATATCCCTCTTCATGCCATTCCACCAAAAGACTTCTCGTAGATCACGGTACATCTTAGTGGCTGATACACTAAAATTACACCTCTCTTAAAGAAGCATAAGCGATTATTATCAAGTAAAGAACCCAACTTGTAGGTTGGGGTCAATCCCATGAGGAATATGGTTTAGACTTAAACTTAACTCACAATTATCTCTTTTTAGTCAAACTATTTCCGAGAAAAGTAACAGGGTTTTTTTTATAACTGAAGTAACATATTTTTTATCTAAATAAATAAGTAAGCAAGAATAATGGTTTGATAAATCAATATAAAATGGAAACTAGGGTATACGTATTCCCCACGAGCTCTTAACGCAGTAATCCTAATAATAGTAATTTTATCCTAGTGTCTGACATGCACGGTTGATAAGTTAGGTATCCTTAAGTGATTGGTCCTCCAAGTAGGGAATTTCACCGCACAACTTGGTCCGTCTAAGGGGTGTATGCTTTACTAACTCTTACCTTTACCCAAAATTAGTCATCATATCAATTTAGTTTAGTTTTGACCGTCACTTTAATTGAAATCAGAAAGCATCCACTAAATCTCTGTTGATTAATCCTTTTCTCATTCATTACCTCCTTGGTCCGGCACGTAGGAATGAGACGAGTTCTAACGTTTGCAACCGTTAAAAGACTTCTAAACGAAAGGATTAACATTACATGCATAAACACTATTCAAGAATTACATAGTTATTATTCATACATTGCTAATTGCTCATGGTTCCCAGAACCCTAGTTGTGAATTTAGCTACTCATGCTTGATAGTTCACAATTCATAATTATGTTAAAAGTATTCATGAACTTGTCGTTAGAATAGATGAAAACCCAAATCTTGAATTGAAATTCAAAGTGTAATTGCATAAAACCAACTTCCGGAAATTAAATTGCTAAGAGTTTGCAAAGTAATTCCAAAAGACAACTAAAATCTTACAATAATGTCTAACCCCCAAAAATGTAAATTACAACTAATATTTATAGAAAACAAATCCCAAACTAATTAGGAAACAAAATAAGGAAATAACTGCTCAGACGCGGTTTCGATCGACGCTTCGACCTACGGTCTGTTGTCACCCTCTGTGGATCAACACTTGGGTAGTATTTTATGGCCTACAGACGATGGTTGGACCTACGGTCCGTGGACTAGACTACAGTCTGTCACCTTCCTCCGTGGTTAAAGTACTGGAACTTCAAATTTTTGGCCACCAATGATGGAAGTGCAGGAAGATTCGTGGGTTGATCTACGATCCGTCGATGCTTCCTTGGTTCCACACTTGGTCAGAATTTCTTGAACCTTCATGTACGCTTGCCCACCTACGGTCCGTCGATTGGACTACAGTCCATCATGTCACTCTGTGGTTTGAGTACTGAAACTCAGCTTTCTGACCAAGACCTATACTGCCCATCTACGACCCATTAATGGACCTACGGTCCGTGGGTGGCTCTGTTAGTGGCTCCTTCTGCACTTTTTAGCTCATATCTCTCTCAATCACTTCCGAACCAATTTCCTACAAAGATTACATCAAAACCATCAATCCTAATAACAAAATGGCCTAAAACTCACACAAACTTTAGGTGAAATGCATCAATAGTACTGTAAATTCACGGTACATCAAAACCCTCAACTTAAACTTGTTGTTTGTCCCCAAGCGACACACTAACACTCTAAACGACACTTATGTAGAAGCAAACATACTGTCACGCCCCAAACTCAAGGGACGCAATTGGCTCTTAATGCCAAAACTCACGCCCGAGCTGACCCTGCTGAACCATTTGCTACTAGTGCATGGCAGCCACATGCATTCAAGAAAACAAACAAGTATATCCCAGCTTAAAACTAAGCACTCGGTCGGTAGGGCCCTAGCAACAGATCTATAAATGAAACAACTACTCTCAAGAGTTCATATAAAGAAATAGCCTACTAGCACAGAATTCCTGATTGGGCCGTCAAGGCCACCATGATCTCTATACCAAAACTAAAAGCAGGTATATACCAAGACAATACATCAAACACCTCATAAGCTTCAGCAAACCAACAAACTAGGCCAACATGGCCATAACGTAGCTATACATCCCACACTAGTCTACAAGACTATAAGAGTAGTAAATATTGATGGGAGAAGGTCCCAGCCTACCCATAAAAATATATATAACAAAAGCTAACAAACCTCCAAACTCTGGCAGCTTCGGAGGAAAGAGGCCAGCCAACCGGATAGAAGTCAATGCTACTGCTAAGGAGGTCTACTCGGTCATCTGGAGGGACCTTGATGCATGAATGCAGTGCCCCCAAGCAATGGGGGTCAGTACAAAATAATGTACAGAGTATGAAAGGAAATAGACTATGAGCAGGTATCCTACTATACTAGAATAGTCCAATAAATAAATCAAGGATAAGATAAGTGTATTGACCTGCTCCTAAATCTAAACTTATCAAAAATAATAAAACAACAACCTAACCAAGCCCCCATAAGTTCGGCAGGTACAAACAGTACACAAGACCACCTACTCAGGACCACATAAGCCCGAAAGGTGCAAATCAGTCTATATACCCCTATCGGTAGTCTACTAGCCCCGTAGGCATTAATATAGCCTTGTAGACAGCACATAGCTCACTTAGGCATCAACATAGTTTATAGACAACTCATAGCCCTCTTAGGCAACAACATGGCCCAGTAGGAAGCACATAGCCTTCTTAGGCATCAATATAGCCCTCTAGGCATCTCATAACCCTTCTAGGCATCAATATAGCCTCGTAGGCAACTCATAACCCTTTTGGGCATCCATATAGCCCTGTAGGCAGAACATAGCCCCTCTAGGCATAGATCACATTCCTACAGCTAACCACAAAAGCCCCAAGGGCAACAATAACAATCCATCACTAGAAGCAAGCAATTTAGTTATAAGCAACCCATACAAATAACCTCTAAGTCGTGTCCATCATAGGGACGCTACTAACTGAACAACAATCCCAACAAGGGAGGATTATATCAACTCGAGCAGCCAACAATCAACAATAATGGCTACAAGTATAACAAGGATAACAACCCAATTACATTTCTCCTAACCTTTAAGGAAACATGCCGTAAGTAGGGAATAGCCTTAACATACCTTTTTCACTGAATTCACGTGGCCTAAATACTTTTAATCACAACCCCCTCAATACTATAACAAGGCAGGACCATAATCAAAACACAAGAATCGAGGATACAAAGATAATCCAATAAAAGATATGTATTTCCATCACAAATTGTTATTTGCGGCTTATTAAAGCTAGAATCGATGAAACAAGGGTTTTACCTTGATCTTAAGTTCGTAATACACCTCAAAACCATAAAATATGTCCAAACCCTTGCTGTCCCAACACCAAAGTATGATATGTTATTAAATTGATAAAACAAATTATACCATGTTGACGAGCTCAACGCGTAGAACAACTTCCGTCAAGAACTTAAGTCAAGAAAATCTATAACTTGGCTGATCCTAGAAGTGGGTTTTGTGAGTTTTCTAGTTCTTCACTAAGAATAATGAAGAAAGTTCGAAGAAGATGATATATGAAAAGCTCCACCAACCAAGGGGATCCACCTCACGTGCCTGGTTTTGCAGTCTCGCAAAAATGTAAATATCTCTCTATTTTGAAGTCATATTAACAAACGGTTTGATGTGTTGGAAACTAGACTCGTAGACCTTCGATTTCATAGTTCATGGGGCCCATAACTCTATATAGATAGGGAGAAAACCTCCAAGACATTTGACTCAAATTTCAGAGAAATCTTTAAGAAGGAACTTACGTTAACTTTTGCCAACTTTCATTTTTTGCCACTTACCTAATATCAAAACTTGAGATACAACCCTTGAACACTTAAAATATGACATACCCCATCATTCTTAATTTACTATCCACCCTCTTGGTCTTTCCATGAAGATACGAGCAATTTTATACGTTTCGAAAAGATGGGGTGTTACATCCCTCCCCTCCTTAGAAATATTCGTCCTCGAATGAAAAATCTGAGTCACACGGTTAAGTCCTTAGGATTTGCAAAAATTTAGGCAGAGTATCCTTTGGCATTTTCACTATCCATGAACCTGAAATGCAAAAAAATCTAACCTAGCGTCTCACATAACGACATAAATAGCTAAGCATTATAGCTCTGCAATAACAGTGTGAGTAAATATACAACGACAACAACCATAATAATAAGCAATAATATAAAAAAATTCATATAGGTATCTTACCTCACTGCACCAATATAAACTGATATGCCATCTCCCTGGGGTATTAAACAACTGAGGATATTTGGACCTCATGTCATACTCAACTTCCCAGGTCACCTCTTCTCTATTCTTGTTTCTCCACAATACTTTAACCGAAGCCACCTATTTGGTTCTCAATTTACGGACCTACCGGTCTAATATGACAACTGGAGTTTTCTCGTAAGACAACTCCTCTATGATCTAAACATCCTCAACTAGGACAACCGGAGAAAGGTCTCCTACGCACTTCCGTAGCATCGATACATGGAAAACTGGATGAACAGATTATATCCCTAAAGGCAATTCTAACTCATATTCCACTTGTCCTACCCTCCGAAGGATCGTATGGCCCAATGAATCTTGGACTAAGCTTGCCTTTTTTTTTGCCAAATCTCATAACCCCCTTCATAGGCGAGAATTTAAAGAATACCCTGTCATCGACGCAAAACTCTAAGTCCTTTCGTCGCACATCTAAGTATGACTTCTGTCGACTTTGAGTTATTAGCAACCTCTCCCGAATGAGCTTGACCTGCTCCACTGTCTACTGTACTAAGTTGGGTCCAATCAACCCTGACTCACCTACCTCAAACCATCAAATGGGGGATCTACAGTTTCGCCCATACAAAGCCTCATAAGGTGCAATCCCGATGCTGGAATGTTAACTATTATTGTATGTGAACTCAAAAAGAGGCAAGTGGTCATCCCAACCTCCCTTGAAGTCTAGCACGCATGCCCGTAACCTATCCTCGAGTGTCAAAATTATGCGATCAGCTTGTCCATCTGTCTGAGGATGAAAGGTTGTACTAAGATTAACATGAGTCCCCAGTCCTTTCTGGAAGTGCTTCCAGAAGTTGGCGCTAAATTGTGCTCCGCTATTATAGATAATAGATACTGGGACACCGTGTAGCCTAACAATCTCCCTAATATAGAGCCCTGCAAAGTCTTCAGCCATAAAAGTAGCCCTGACTGGTAAAAAGTGAGCTGATTTTGTAAATCTATCAACAATTACCCAAATAGAGTCAAACTTGCAATGCAATCGAGGTAACCCTGTAGTAAAATCCATATTAATTGGTTCCCACTTTCACAAAGGACTGGCTATTTCCTGAACTAGCCCAATGGGCTTTTGGTGCTTCATCTTCACCTGTTGGCAGTTAGGACACTGTGCCAGAAAATCAGCAATGCCCTTCTTCATTCCGTGCCACCGATAGATCTTCTTAATATCATGGTACATCTTCATCGAACCAGGGTGAATAGAATAACGAGAATGATGTGCCTCTTCCATAATCCAATGTGGAAGCCCTATAACATTCGGAACACACAATCGACCGCTATATCTAAGGACTCCATCTCCTGCTATATCAAATTCTAAAGTCTGTTGATTTTGAGCCTTGTCTCTGAGCTACTCTAAGCTAGGATCCTCTTGTTGCCGTGATTTTACTTCTACAACTACAGATGATACGACTGTGTCCTGAATTGTTACCCCACTATCGTCTGCCACTAAAAATCTGACTCATAAGCTAGCTAACTGATGAAGCTCCCATGCTAGCTCATGCTTCTCAACACCTAAATTAGATAAACTACCCATAGATCTTTGACTAAGGACATCGGCTACCACATTCACCTTTCGTAGATGATATAATATATCTACGTCGTAGTCTTTCAGTAACTCAAGTCATCGACGCTGTCAGAGATTTAACTCATTCTATCTAAATATATATTGAATGCTTTTATGATATGTGAATATGTCACCATCAATGCTATATAAATAATGTCTCTAGATCTTTAACGCATGTACAATTGTTGCCAACTCTAAATCGTGGGTTAGATAGTTCTTCTTATGCTTTCTCAACAGCCTTGAAGCATATTCGATAACCTTACCATGTTGCATTAGAACACTTCCCAACCCAACACTAGAAGCATTACAGTACACCGCATAGCCTTCTGAACCCTCTGGCAATGCTAGAACTAGTGATGATGTCAACTTGTCCTTCAAATCTTGGAAACTATACTCGCAAGCCTCAGTCCACTGGAACTTAGCTGCTTTTTTAGACAGCTTCGTTAATGGTGCTGAAAGTGAAGAGAATACCTTTACAAACCTTTTGTAGTACCCAGCTAACCCTAAGAAACTACAAGCCTCAGTTGGAGTCATGGGTCTGGGCCAAGTATTTACGGTCTCAATCTTTTCTGTATCAACCGCAATGCCTACATCTGATACAATATAGCCTAAGAAAGCTACAGAGTCCAACCAGAACTCACACTTAGAAAACTTTGCATAAAGTTCTCGGTCTCGAAGAACCTGGAGGACTGCTCGCAGATGATTTGTATGCTTAGCTTTTGAATGTGAATACACCAAAATATCATCGATAAATACAATCACAAACAAGTCTAGATACGGCCTGAATATACTATTCATCATGTCCATTAACATGGCTGGGGTATTAGTTAATCCAAAAGGCATTACCAAGAACTCAAAGTGTCCATATCTGGTTCTAAAATCTGTCCTTGGAACGTCTTTCTCCCGGACTAGTATCTAGTGGTACCCTAATCTTAAATCAATCTTTGAGAAACACTTAGCACCTTGTAACTGATCAAACAAGTCATCGATCCTCGGAAGGGATACTTATTCTTTATAGTTGCCTTAATCAGCTATTGGTAATCGATACATATTCTTAGTTAGCCATATTTCTTCCTTAGGAATAACACTGGTGCACCCCATGGTGAAGCACTAGGCCTGATAAAGCCTTTATCCAGTAAGTCTTTCACCTAATCCTTCAACTCATTTAGCTCAGCATGAGTGATTCTATAAGGAGGGATATATATGGGTTGTGTACCTGGTAGCATATCGATAGCAAAATAATTCTGGAGGAATACCAGGAAGCTCGTCTGGAAATACATGTAGAAACTCATTAACTATACGAATAGACTGAAGAGTCGGTGGTTCTAAATCTATATCATGAACGCGAACAAGATGATAAATAAAACCCTTAGTAATCTTCCTCCTCGCCTTAATATAGGAAATAAACCAACCTTTCGGCATTGTTGTATCTCCTTTCCATTCCCGAACTGCCTCTCCTAGAAAATGGAATCTAACAATCTTTGTCCAGCACTAAACATTAGCATAACAAGACGCTAACCAGTCCATACCCATAATGACATCGAAATCAACTATCTCTAACCTACCAGGTCTACAAAGGTCTGACGGTCGATAATTTCTACCAAGTAACCTCGATAGACTCTATGGGCAATAATAGACTCACCAACTGGTGTAGATACAATAAAGGTTCGATCTAATGACTCTGTTACTATACATAAATTCCCCACAATATATAGAGTAACATAAGACAGAGTAGATCCAGGATCTATCAAAGCATAAAAAGAATGGGAGCAAACAATTAATCCACCTGTCACAACATCTGGTAATGAATCTGAGTCATGTCGGTCGGCTAGTGAATATGTACGGTACTGGCCACTACCAGAACTAGATGCTCTCTCTCTACCTCTGCCTCTGACTCTACTTGCTAAACTCTAAGGTCCATGCCCTGTAGATTGTGCAAATGAGGAAGAACCTACTACTGACCCGGTTAATTGACCTATGGTTGGGAAGTTCCTCCACCCATGCCCCTTCTGTCCACAAGAATAACAACCTGTGGAACCCTGTCTGCACCTCCCGAAATGCATCCTACCACAAGTAGTGCAACGTGGAAGTGTTGTCCTAGACCGGCTTGAACCTCTCTGTTGCTGAGAGTCTAATGCTGTGAACCCTCACCTGAGCTGACTGTCCCTGACGATCAAATCTACTACCCTGGAACTACTGTGGTGGAGGTCTAGGTGGCCTACTAGAATATCGGGGTCTAGGACCACCCTGAAAATCTCCATGTGAACCAGGGGGCCTAGCCCTCTTCTGTGTCTCTCTCTCGACCCTCTCACTCATATACTGTAGATGTCGGCGATCCTCTATCTTGTACAAATGCCTGAATTGGTGAGATATCCATATTATCATTTAGTGCAGTGGTAGAACAAGCGTCAATATAGTCTGAGTCAAACCGTCCCACAAATCTATGCACCCTGTCATGCATCGTATCAACAAATGCTGGTGCATATCTAGCCAATGAGTGAAATCTCTGCCCGTTCTCTCGGACACTCGTGCCGCCCTATCGGAGGTTCAGAAACTGGTCCACCCGGCCATCCCTAATCTCTTGAGGCAAATAATGATCTATGAAAGCTTCTGTAAAGCTATCCCAAGTAGGCAGAGTTGCATCTTTTCCCCTAGATCTCCCCCAACTTTCGTACCAAAATATTGCAACATCGCGCAATCACAATGCTGCTAACTCAACTGACTCAATCATTGAGGCGTGCATGACTCTGAAGATCCTATGAAGCTGATCAACAAAGTGATGAAGATCCTCTCTGCGATCTGTCCCTGTAATTTGTGGAGGATTCAAGGCAAGAAATTCACGAACTCTCAAACTTCCGGTCCCCTCAGAAGGTTCGGCAACATCTAGCGCAAATGGTTGGCGTTGTGCAGCTACTAACTAGGCTAACATACATACTGCACTCTTAAAATCCTGATCAGATGGAATAGAAGGAACTAGAGGTGGTACTGCTGGTGGAGCCGAGGGTCCTGTAGCCCTCGGAAGCTCTTGAAGCGATGGAGAAGCTATAGAGGACTGAGAAGATGTCTCCCCGTAGGTCTAACAATGGGCTATCTCCACCTGTGGTACCCTTGCCTGCAGCTGTATCTAGCCCTTGGCTAGTTGTAGTCTGTCCAGTGTAAGCATCTCTATCTGCATATAAATATCAATTAAAAGCCTGAAACCTCAACCCTTAAGACACCTCTCTATAGCACGAGGTGAGCAAAAGAAGGATAGTCATTCTAACATGCCCGGTAGCTTCTTGCTTATCAAATGTGGTGCACAAAACATTCATAAACAAGACTCTACTAGACACGACATGCAGACTCCCTAGGATACGACGTTGTTCTGATACCAAGTTTTTAACGCCCCAAACTCAAAGGGTGCAATTGGCTCCTAATGTCAAAACTCAATCCCGAGCCGACCCTGCTGAACCATTTGCTACTAGCGCATGGCAGGCACA
Source organism: Solanum stenotomum (assembly GCF_019186545.1). Lineage (NCBI taxonomy): Eukaryota > Viridiplantae > Streptophyta > Magnoliopsida > Solanales > Solanaceae > Solanum > Solanum stenotomum. The sequence goes on along the minus strand of NC_064289.1, from coordinate 36,195,245 downwards.
TGCAATCAAGAAAACAAACAAGTATATCTCGGCTTAAAACTAACCCTCGGCCGGCAAGGCCCCTGTCAACAGATCTATAAATGAAAAAACTACTCCCAAGAGTTCATATAAAGAAATAGCCTACTAGCACAGAAGTCCTGATTGGGCTGTCGAGGCAACCATGATCTCTATAACAAAACTCAAAGCAGGTATATATGAAGACAGTACATCAAACACCTCACAAGCTTTAGCAAACCAACAAACTAGGCCAGCATGGCCATAACATAGCTATACACCCCAAGCACTAGACTGAAAGCCTCTAAGAGTAGTAAAGATTGGCGGGACAGGGTCTCAACCAACCCATAAGAATATATACAACAAAAGCTAACAAACCTCCAAACTCTGACAGTTCCGGAGGAAAAGGGCTAACCAATTAGATAGAAGTCAATCCTTCTACTGATGAGGTCTACTCGGTTGTCTGACGGGACCTTCATGCATGAATGCAACGTCCCCAAGCAATGGGGCGTCAGTACAAAACAATGTACAGAGTATCAAAGGAAATAGACTATAAGCAGGTATCCTAATATACTGGAATAATGCGATAAATAAATCAAGGATAAGATAAGTGTACTGACCTGCTCCTAAATCTAAACTTATCCAAAATAATAAAAGAACAACCTAACCAAGCCCCCATAAGCTCGGCAGGTACAAACAACACACAAGACCACCTACTCAGGCCCCCGTAAGCTCGAAAGGTGTCAATCAGTCTATATACCCCTATCAATAGTCCGCTAGCCCCGTAGGCAGTAACATAGCTCTCTTAGGCGTTAATATATGCCCGTAGACAGCACATAGCTCTCTTAGGCATCAACGTAGTTTATAGACAACGCATAGCCCTCTTAGGCAACAACATGGCCCTGTATGAAGCACATAGCCTTCTTAGGCATCAATATAGCCATGTATGCAACTCATAGCCCTTCTAGGCATCAATATAGCCCCGTAGGCAACTCATATCCCTTTTAGGAATCCATATAGCCCTGTAGGCAGAACATAGCCCTTCTAGGCATAGATCACATTCCTATAACTAACCACAATAGCCTCAAGGGCAACAATAACAATCCATCACTAGAAGCGAGCAATTTAGTTATAAGCAACCTATACAAATAGCCTCTAAGTCGTGTCCAACATAGGGACGCTACTAACTGAATAAGAATCCCGACAAGGGAGGATTATATCAACTTGAGCAGCCAATAATCAACAATAATGGCTACAAGTATAACAAGGATAACAACCCAATTACATTGCTCCTAAGCTTTAAGGAAACATGTCGTGAGTAGGGAATAACCTTACCATACCTTTTTCGCTGAATTCACGTGGCCTAATGACTTTTAATTACAACCCCCTCAATACTACAACAAGGCAGGACCATAATCAACACACAAGAATTGAGGATATCACGATAATCCGATAAAAGATATGTATTTCCATCGCAAATTGCTAGTTGCCGCTTATTAAAGCTAGAATTGATGAAAAAAGGGTCTTACCTTGATCTTAAGCTCGGAATACACCTCAAAACCATAAAATATGTCCAAACCCTTGTTGTACCAACACCAAATTATGATATGCTACAAAATTGATAAAACAAATTATACCATGTGGACGAGCTCAACGTGTAGAACAACTTTCGACAAGAACTTAAGTCAAGAAAATCTATAACTTGGTTGATCTTATAAATGGGTTTTGTGAGTTTTCTTGTTCTTCACTAAGAAAATTGAAGAAAGGTCGAAGAAGATGATATATGAAAAGCTCCACTGACCAAGGGGACCCACCTCACGTGCCTGCTTGCGCAGTCTCGCAAAAACGCGAATATCTCTCTATTCTGAAGTTGTATGAACAAATGGTTTGATGCGTTGGAAACTAGACTCATAGACCTTACATTTCATTGGTCATGGGGCCCAAAAAAAATTATAGATTGGTTGAAAACCTCCGAGATATTTGACCCAAATTTAATATAAATCTTTAAAAGGGAACTTACGGTAACTTTCGCCAACTTTCATTTTGCCACTTACCAAACTTCAAAACTTGAAATTCAACCCTTGAAAACTTAATATATGACATACCACATCATTCTTAATTTATTACCCACCCTCCTGGTCTGTCCATGAAGATACGAGTAATTTTTACGTTTCGAAAATGCAGGGTGTTACATCCCTCCTCCCTTAGAAACATTCATCCTCGAATGAAAAATCTGAGTCACGCGGTTAAGTCCTTAGGAGTTGCAAAATTTTAGGCAGAGTATCCTTTGGCATTGTCACTATCCATGAACCTGAAATGCAAAAAGTCTAACCTAGGCGTCTCACATAATGACATAAATAGCTAAGCATTATAGCTCTGCAATAACAGTGCGAGTAAACATACAACGACAACAGCAATAATATAAAAAAATCAGATAGGTATATTACCTCACTGCACCAATATAAACTGATATGCCATCTCCCTGGGGTATTAAACAACTGAGGATACTTGGACCTCATGCCATTCTCAGCTTCCCAGGTAACCTCTTCTCTATTCTTGTTTCTCCACAATACTTTAACTGAAGCCACATATTTGGTCCTCAATTTACGAACTTGCCGATCTAATATGACAACTGGAGTTTCCTCGTAGGACGACTCCTCTCTGATTTGAACATCCTCAACTAGGACAACCCGAGAAGGGTCTCATACACACTTTCGTAACATTGATACAAGGAAAACTGGATGAACCGAATCTAGCCCCAAAGGCAATTCTAACTCATAATCCACTCGTCCTACCCTCCGAAGGATCCGGTATGGCCCAATGAATCTTGGACTAAGCTTTCCTGTTTTTGCCAAATCTTATAATCCCTTTCATAGGCGAGACTTTTAAGAATACCCAGTCATCGACGTAAAACTCTAAGTCCTTTTGTTGCACATCTGAGTATGACTTCTGTTGTCTTTGAGCTGTTAGCAACCTCTCACTAATGAGCTTGACCTGCTCCACTGTCTGCTGTACTAAGTCGGGTTCAATCAACCCTGGCTCACCTACCTCGAACCATCCAATGGGGGATCTACAGTTTCACCCTTACAAAGCCTCATAAGGTGTCATCCCGATGCTAGAATGATAATTATTATTGTATGCGAACTCAAAAAGAGGCAACTGGTCATCCCAACTTCCCTTGAAGTCTAGTACGCACACCCATAACATATCCTCGAGTGTCAAAATTGTGCGATCAGCCTGACCATCTATCTGAGGGTGAAAGGATGTACTAAGATTAACATGTGTCCCTAGTCCTTTTGGAAGGACTTCCAGAAGTTGGCGGTGAATTTTGTTTCTCTATCATAGATAATAGATACTGGGACACCGTGTATCCTAACAATCTCCCTAATATACAACCCTGCATAGTCTTCGACCGTAAAAGTATCCCTGATTGGTAATAAGTGGGATGATTTTGTTAGTCTATCAACAATTACCATAATACAGTCAAACTTGCAATGCGATCGGGCTAACCCTCTAATAAAATCCATATTAATTAGTTCCCACTTCCACAAAGGAATGGCTATCTCCTGAACTAGCCCAGCGGGCTTTTGGTGCTCAACATTCACCTGTTGGCAGTTAGGACACTGTGCTAGAAAATCAGCAACGTCCTTGTTCATTCCATACCACCAATTGATCTTCTTAATATCATGGTACATCTTCATCGAACCAGGGTGAATAGAATAACGGGAATGATGTGCCTCTTCCATAATCCGATATGGAAGCCTCACAACATTCAGAACATACAATCGACTGCTATATCTAAGGACTCCATCTCCTGCTATATCAAATTCTAAAGTCTGTTAATTATGAGCCTTGGCTATGAGCTACTCTAAACTAGGAACCTCTTGTTGCCATGATTTTACTTCTACAACTATAGATGATACGGCTGTGTCCTGAATTGTTACCCCACTATCATCTGCCTCTAACAATCTGACTCCTAAGCTAGCTAACTGATGAAGCTCCCGTGCTAGCTCACACTTCTCAATACCTAAATTGGATGAACTACTCATAGATCTTTGACTAAGGGCATCGGCTACCACATTCGCCTTTTCTGGATGATATAATATATCTGCGTCGTAGTTTTTCAGTAACTCAAGCCATCGACGCTGTCGAAGATTTAACTCCTTCTATCTAAAGATATATTGAAGGCTTCTATGATCTGTGAAGATGTCAACATGAACGCCATACAAATAGTGTCTCCAGATCTTTAATGCATGCACAACTGTAGCCAACTCTAAATCGTGCGTCCGATAGTTCTTCTCAAGCTTTCTCAACTGCCTTGAATTATATGCGATAACCTTACCATGTTTTATTAGAACATGTCCCAAACCAACACTAGAAGCAAAGCATCACAGTACACCGCATAGCCTTCTGAACCCTCTGGCAATGCTAGAATTGGTGTTGATGTTAACATGTCCTTCAACTCTTGGAAACTATACTCGCTAGCCTCAGTCCACTGGAACTTAGCTATTTTTTTAGTCAGCTTCGTTAATGGTGTTGAAAGTGAAGAAAACCCCTCTACAAACCTTCTATAGTACCAGCTAACCCTAAGAAACTACAAACTTCAGTTAGAGTCATGGGTCTGGGCTAAGTCTTTACGGCCTCAATCTTTTCTTTATCAACCGCAATGCCTGCATCTAATTTAATATGGCCTAAGAAAGCTACAGAGTCCAACCAGAACTCACACTTAGAAAACTTTGCATAAAGTTATCAGTCTCGAAGAACCTAAAGGACTGCTCGCATATGATTTGCATGCTCAGATTTTGAACATGAATACACCAAAATATCATCAATAAACACAATCACAAATAAATCTAGATACGGCCTAAATATACTATTCATCAGGACCATGAACACGGCTGGGGCATTAGTTAATCCAAAAGTCATTACCAAGAACTCAAAGTGTCCATATCTAGTTCTAAAATCTGTCTTTGGAACGTCTTTCTGCCGGACTCGTATCTGGTGGTACCCTAATCTTAAATCAATCTTTGAGAAACACTTAGCACCTTGTAACTGATCAACCAAGTCATCGATCCTCGAAAGGGGATACTTATTCTTTATAGTTGGCTTATTCAGTTGTCGGTAATCGATACACATTCTTAGTGAGCCATATTTCTTCATTACGAATAACACTGGCGCACCCCCCCATGGTGAAGCACTAGGCCTTATAAAGCCTTTGTCCAACAAGTTTTTCAGCTGATCCTTCAACTCCTTTAGCTCAGAAGAAGCGGTTTTCTAAGGAGGGATATATATAGGTTGTGTACCTGGTAGCATATCGATAGCAAAATCAATTTCCCATTCTGGAGAAATTCCAGGGAGCTCGTCTGGAAATACATGTAGAAATTCATTAACTATAGGAATAGACTGAAGAGTCGGTGGTTCTAAATCTATATCAGGAACACGAACAAGATGATAAATACAACTCTAAGTAATCCTCCTCCTCGCCTTAAGATAGGAAATAAACCTACCTTTTGGCATTGTTGTATCGCCTTTCCATTCCCGAACTGCCTCTCCTGGAAAGTGAAATCTAACAATTTTTGTCCGACACTCAAGATTAGCATAACAAGACTCTAACCAGTCCATACCCATAATGACATCGAAATCAACCATCTCTAACTCTAGTAGGTCTACAGAGATCTGACGGTCCCACTCTGGCGGGAGACTTCTCGCTCTGGCGGTCTTGCCCCAGCGGGATGATCCTGCCTTAGTGGCCCTAATAGGGTCAGTTTCCAAGACAACACTTCTTTGCGGTTCTCCCCGTTTCTAGTGTTTTTCATTGACTCCCAGGGCCATAATTAAGCATTTAAGATAACCCTCTTAGCTAAGATAGGCGTTGTCCACCCCGAGAACAACCCAAAGGTATACACACCAGAACCTTCTCCCACTAATTTAACATAACAAGCATGCACATCCTAAGAATATGCCTATTAATCACACAGTTTATAATCGGTTGCAAAACATGTCAAGGGAACCTTTCATAACAACAAATTCCACTACTATGCAATAATAGCCCTTTTTCTTACATGGTTCCCGACCAATCCCGACTGCCCTGAAATCGGAGTTTCCCTACAGTCACAACTTGTTCTTTTCCCTTACCCTCTTTATCAATGGTGAGTCCATGCACAACTAACAGTTGCATTCCCTTTCATAAATATATCATGTCACACGTCAAGAATTCGTTTACGAATCACATCGTAGTTTATCTCTAGACCTTTGCACATAACCAAGTGATGACTCTCTCTATGACAACAAGTTCACGAAAACCCAAGCAATCATAACTCAAATAATTTCAAACATTTAGGCAAGTACACTGCACACAACGAAATCTAGACAAGCAACACTGTGCACATAATCACATCATAGCATTCAAGCAAGTACACTTCACACACCAACAATTATTTAGATAATACCATGTACATAATCCATATTTCAAGCTACATCACACATGCAAGTCAAAATTATTATCTTAATTCGCTTCATGGGTGACCATTAGCTGATCCTCCTTGCATTTATAAAGCTTCTAAGTCCAGATACCAATTGGAACCTTCTTAGTTCCAATTTACCTTGCTTGTGTCCCTTCAGCCGCGACTACGACATTCAGTTCACTTTTTTGAGATACCAATTGGAATATGAAGATACCAATTAGACTCAACCCATACCACAAGCGACAACCCGCACGGAAGGAGATAAGAAATGGAACGACTTCCTAGAATGTTTCATAGCTTCCTGAATATTAGATGTGGATGTCAACACACCAATACACATGAGTCTATTCCACATTTGCTCTTGTACTGGGAGATCGGCAACCTCGGCTCTGATACCAATTTGTCATGACCCAACCCACCGGGCCGTGCGATCACCTACTCTAACACCTAAGTAGGAGGACCCTTGATCCCTAAATGGTTAAAAAATGTGGAAGATTAAGAAAGCTGGAGAGATTTTCTACATAATAAAGAGTTTAAGCAATCCTAAGTTAAATTTGTAAAATAAATAACGCCTCTAGGGATCTAGTCTAAACAGGTACAAGAAGTTCTAAGATTACAGGGTATAAAATACAGTAACTAATGACACAGCTCCTACCACAGGGAAGGAAAAGTAGAAGTTATTAGAGATTGTGTTCGTCTTCACCTATGAAACATCACTGACCCTGCAACCAGACTATGCCAAATGGCATAGCAAGATTAGTACTAGTACAAACAACATGTACTGGTAGGCATCAACGGTCAACTCGATGCCGACTGCATTATAAAGAAGTCAACCAGCAAGAAAACATGCAATAAAAAAGTACACCCCTCAACCTTTATCCTCCTACCTTTACCATTCATATATGCCTTAAACGTACTAGTACATATGACTCTAACCCCTACTCTATCACCCTGCTCGCTCTATTCTTAAGCATAGCTTAACCATTCTATCTCATAGAGGAGTTCTCGAATACAACCACTACTAACCCGGTCGACCACTCACGACATGCCCTCGCTTCTTCTGCATCACAATTCAGCCCTTGACAACATAGTAGACTCTATCAAGGCTCACTAACTGTTTCGAATATGAATTCTCTTCCCAAGGGAGGAACTGTGGGATTTTTGCATCATGAACACTACCCCACTTCTCATTGTTTAAGAAAACAGACAACCTCTCTAAAAATAGCCGATAGTAACACCTAGACCCTTGGTCTCCACTTACCAGACAACATACAGATTAGGCATGATCATTCACAGTTAATTCTAGTAAACAAGATATAAGCAGGTAACCACAGTATAGTAAAAGTTCATATACCTAGATGCATAATTAGTCATCATTTTACGAGCAATATACAATTCCCCAAAATCAATGGCAGGTAGATATGAATGTAGTAGTCACAAATGGTCCTCTGATGGAACCCACATTCAAACTGTTAGTGTGTCGAAACGTGACATCTGATCTAATATATATGTGTCAGAATGTGACACCTGGTCTAATATATGTGTTGGAACATGACACCCAATCCAATATATGTGTAGGAACATGAAACTCGCTCTGGTCAACACAATCATATCCATAATCACACCCATAATGAACAGTTCACAATCACACAGTTAAGTAATAAGTTCATCACATGTAATTGTCCATACAAGTTCATCACATGTAATTGTCCATACTTAGTCATTCATTAGGTTTGATTTATGTTTCTCTATTCACATACATGCATGCATACAATGGAGCAATTAACAAGCATATATAACACAAACGGGAAGTCAAACTATCACCTACCCTTAATTTACAATATGAGGCTTCCCCCCACGGTAGACATCATATTCAAAAACTAGGAGTACATGTACAACTGTCCCTTTTTCTATGCTCGAAAGCCTAATCATGAATTCTACCGTCAATTAGCAATGTATTACGCACTGAGCACAAATTTATGACTACTCAAGTAAGTACACCTAGCCTACTTGGGCGCCAAGCAACTGAAGAGGGATTGTAGCTCCAATCCTGGCTTCCGGACAATGAGACAGTGGATTTTGGCTGGGAATCAGTGAGTTATCATCAACCTTGCGCTAGAAATCTATTTCTCTTTCCTTCCCAAGCCTAGAGCAGCCTTTTGAGGATTTTTGGGGTGACCCTCGCCTCTTTTTGGCATTTAGGGATAAATGAGGAAATAAGACTTTGCATCATTAAGTTTTTCCCTCTGTCCATCCCGCTCTTGCGCTCCCATCCCAGTGGAGCACCGCCGTCGTAGTGGCATTATCTCGCTCTAGCGGGACAGTGTGGTCCAGTTACTCATGACGTTTTTCCTTTCACACGTAATGAAGGTTCAGGTCATTACAGTTACTCCCGTAGTAGATGGAATTTGATAGTTTTTAAGTTAGGGGTTATTGGGTCTTTTCCCAATTTGATAGCGCTCTTGCCCGACTTTTCGTGATTGTCGTTTTTCCTTCTAACCAAAGCCTATATAATGATTTTAAACCCTAAATCACCCAAACCCAAATCATTCTCTCAAATTCTCAAAAGAAGATTAAGTTCTTCCTCTCAAATATTTCTCTCTCTAGAAGTTGAAGAAGAAAGCTAGGGTTTCAAGATCAAGCCACTAAATCCTCCATTAGCTCCAAGGTTTTGACATCAAGGTATGATAGTTTTCATCCATGGATTCCTTCCATTCATGGAGTTGCCAAATTCTCTTATTTCAAAGTTAGAAATCCCCAATTAAGTTAGGGTTTTCTTCAATTGCCATGGGTTTTATTCATTATTGATTGAAATGATTGAATTATGATATCTTATGCATGAATTAATGAAATACTATGATTTTATGATGATTTCCCCATGAACCCATGTAAATCCCATATTTTTCCAATTATGATGATATTATGGGGGTCTTTGCTTATGAAAGAGTAGTTTTATGAAATCAAGCATGAAGTGATGGAATAACATGAATTTATGATGAAATCCATATCTAATGCTTGTTCGCTAGATGTCGTGATTGAAAGTAGGTTTTGAACCTTGAAAGGTGATTTATGAGATTATGCATGTTTTTATGAAATCTATGTCAATGTTTTAAGGATGCTTGAGAGTAAAGTATCAATGATGATGTTGTTGTTGTGTTGTTGAACAGAGTTTCTCATGAACATGGATGTATGATTGTGAAAGGTCTTCTCACCTAATTGAATCAAATATAAATACCTATACTAATGAAACATATCTTGGATTGGATACTTAATTGTACCTTTACATGTATAGCTTGGATTGGATACTTAATTGTACCTTTCCATAGATAGCTTGGATTGGATACTTCATTGTACCTTTCCATGGATAGCTTGGATTAGATACAAAATTGTACCTTTCCATGGATAGCTTGAATTGGATACTTAATTGTACCTTTCCATGGATAGCTTGGATTGGATACTTAATTGTATCTTTCCATGGATTTCTTATGACTTAGCTTGGACTGGTTATTGAATGATATCTTTCCATGGATAGCTTGGATTGGCAAGATGACGTGCCCTTATATGGATAATAAGAACAAGTTAAAGAAAATAACTACTTCCCACATTAATAATGAACTAAGGTTACTTCAGGAAGTATCTCATATGTATTCAAAGGTTTTACAGATGTTAGTTTGCATTGACCATGTTTTATGACTTATGTTTTCTAAACTTCTTATATCATGTTTTAGCTTGGTCAATTGCATGTCATGAAATGTCCTGTTTTAGCATGATTTAAATCTTTTATGCATGACTATCATACTTTATACATTGTTTTGTACGAACGCATACTCTTTCCTACATTTCCCCAAATGTAGGGTCCGATATTCAGGGTTCTCAATTTTGTGGCTAGAGGTTGACTTGGTTGATTTCAGAGCTTGGTGAGTCCTCATGCTTCGAGGACAAATTTTCATTGTTCCTAGTTTCCTTCTTATTTTCAGTGCTGAACATGATGTATGGGCTAGGCCCAATCTCATTCTATTGTATTAGATGGCTATTGAGACAAAGTGTTTTAGACTTCCGCTTTCCTTTATAAAATTTTGGACTTGAAATTGTCTTTACTTCTTGTGTTCTATTTTCGATGTTATGAATGCTAAGTGGCTTGTATGGGGCCTCTCGGGGTCCTATACACCATGTTACATCTAGGGTGTACCCCTTATCTAGATGAGGGTGTAAAACTCTGAATGGATAATGAATAATCGGCTCTAATATTGATTGTATTGCATGGATCTACTATTATCTAGAAGTTTTAATCTAAAATCAGTGATTGCAAACATTGGTTGATCTCTCTAACACATTTTTGACTTGGGAAAGCCCAATAGAATTGGGTAAGACTCAATAGTGAAGACTTGATAAAATTACTCTATGATTTGAGACAAGGATGGGATAATCCGAGTGGTTTCAATTTTAGTGATATGAGCTAGGAATAGTCTATCTACTCAAGAAATGTTTGGTTTTTCTATTTGAAAGGGTCTTAGTGTCTGGAAGAATCCAAGGGATATACGCTTGATTGGAGAATATAAAGTTGTAGCCTAGATCAAACGCTATACATGTATCAATCAAAACCCCAATCGATATGCACACACCCCTAGACTTTTTTCAAACTTGGTTAGATCTTATTTGTTGAGAACTCATTTTGCTAATTTGTTAGAATAGTGAAATCAATAAAAGAAGAGTACAGTATATTAATCTTTGTGGTTCGACCCCAACCTGATAAGTTGAGTAATTATTTTGTATACAATCACCTATGCCCTGAAATATGGGACATAGTTGAGTGTTTATCAACATATTGTTATCTCATGTATGCATATTAGCAAACCAGAAATAATAAAAGATGAAAAGAAAAAACAAAGAACTATCCGAGTCCACAAAACCCATTGTGTCCTTAATAAATTTATTCCCCTCAAGTACCCGAGATTACAGATTAATTCCTTCCAAGATAAAACGGATAAACCATTAAAGAAGTAGTGGTACCTCAAACTTCGATAATTTTAACGAACTCAAAATGACAGCAACGAATCACACACAGACACAATCGATTGATTTTGTTTTGTAAGAAATGTATGCAAAAGAAGGGAAGAATTCAATGCAGAAAAATGAGAGAAAGCCTCTTTATTTATAGCCAACAAAGGATGAAGGTCACAACTCTTTGGAAAGAAGACAACCTTTCAAAAAGGTCACAACACTTTGAAAAAGGCACAACCTTTCCAACAGTCACAACCCTTTAGAAAGGTCACAACCCTTCGGCATAGTCACAACCCTTCATTTCCTATTCACACCTTTAAAACCCAACAATCTCCCATATGAATAGGAAATAGCTATTGTTAAAACATATGCGTGAAAAACTGTGTGATTCGTAAGTAAGGATTGATTGCATCTGGATAAGTGGGTTTCCCTTTGAACTTTTCATAGTGAACATATATCGGATATACTCGATCAATCGGTAGATTTGATTTCTTTGAACCGTCAAGCTTTGGTGTATACCTAGACAACATAAGTCACACAATCAACCATTGAACTGTTTTTGGTTCTCATTATTTTTTTCATTTCAGCCATGAACACGTCTTGGTTTATAAGTGCGTAGAGAAATAGCCTTACCGGATTCTCCTTGAAGCGGCTTACACTTCACACTTACATAGGTGATTTGTAAATGTGTTATCCCGTAGATACACCATTTGATAAACCCTATATCAAACTTAGAAACCATTAAAAAGTCCTAGTGCTTTTATCCTTGTTACTGAACATTGTCTTATCATGAAAATGGACCATAAAAAATATTTTGACAATGTTGAACCATCATCAATGACTTTGTTTACCTAGATCTTGGGATCTCCAGTCTTCTAGGTAGAGTTATCGCCACAATGACTTGCCCTCGGCCATAGTCCCATTCCCTTTGATAATCTATCAACTCCCTCTCTAGTTAGGCCTTTTGTAAGTGGATCCGACACATTATCCTTTGACTTTACATAGTCAATTATGATAATTCCACTAGAGAATAGTTCTCTAACGATATTATGTCTACGTCATATATGACGAGACTTTCCGTTATACATTATGCTCCATGCTCTACCTATTGCAAATTAACTCTCACCGTGTATGCATACCGGAGCTATAGGTTTGGGCCAAAAATCTTTCAAGAAAATTCTGAGTCATTCAACTTCTTCATCGGCCTTATCTAGAGTGATAAACTCAAATTTCATAGTAGAGCTAGCGATACATTTATGTTTGGAAGATTTCCAAAAGACTGCTCCTCCACCAAGAGTAAATACATATCCATTTGTAGATTTTACTTTATTTGACCTGGTTATTCAATTTGCATTACTATATTCTTCCAATACTATTGAATATTAGTTATAATGCAAAGCAATAGTTTTTAAGTATGTTTTAAATACTCCAAAAATCTTTTAATTGTCATCCAATGAGTTTGATTGAGATTACTTGTGAACCGACTCAATTTACTAATAGCACATGTTATATCTGATCGTGTACACTTCATGATATATAGCATACGTCTCAATACTCTAGCATAATCCAATTGTGAGTCATTTTTTCCTTCATTCATTTGAAGTACAAAGCTCACATTTATTGGAGTCTTGACAATATTAAAATCCAAATACTTGAACTTGTCAGGTACCTTTTCAATCACATCAGTAACTTCAATGTCATTCATATCGAAGTTACTTTCTAGCATATGCTTAGTAGCATTTATGTCATAAATGTCTCTTTTGATGATCAACATAAAGACAAACAATGACCTTGTGATTTGGAGTGTCTTTAATGTAAAAACATTTATCACATTCAGTAATCTTGAATTCATTTGCAAACATAGTTTGGTCAAACTTCGCATGTCATTATTTGGGCGCTTGTTTTTAGTCCACAAAGTGACTTAACAAGTTTACAGACTTTCTTTTCTTTACCAGGAACCACAAAGCCCTCGAGTTGTTCCATGTAAATTTCTTCCTCCTATTCTCCATTTTAAAAAAAATGTTTTCACATCCATTTAGACGAATTTGAAGGCCATATACCGCAACTAGCGCAATTAACATCTGAATTGATGTAATCCTAGTTAGTGGATAGCATGTGTCAAAATAATCAATGCATTTTTATTGTCTAAATCCTATGACAATAAATCTTGCTTTGTATTTGTCAATAGTTCCTTCAACTTTCTTTTCCTTTTGTAGATCCACTTTGAACCCAAAAGTTTATTTCCGGGAGGAAGATCAACCAACTCTCAAGTATGGTTGCTCAAGATTGAATCTATCTTGCTCAGTCTCTTTTCAAAAAGAATGAGTTCACAGAGGGAACAACTTCGAATTTATGGCATTCATTTTCACGAAGAAATGTTACAAAATCAAACTCGAAGGAAGTAATTTGTCCATTGACATTTACTACACCTCTGAATCTCTTTATTAAGTACATTCTCCTTTGGTTTGTTCCAAAGTCGTTTAGACCCTTCACTTAACTATCCAACGGTTCGGACATATGAACCGTAAATTGGCATGCTTTACTATTTGTAGCATATCCAATGAACATACAATCCACAGTCTTAGGTCCTATTTTGACCCATTTGGAAATAGTTCCCTCATTTCCATTTCTCATATGGAATAGATTGTATTGAAATTGTTAGATCACTATCTTTCAAGAGTTATTGCTTGTATATACTTTAAGGGGCGACAAACAGTTCTCTATCAGGATACAACAAAGTCTGAACAAACAAAATTATTTGTTGCTCCCTTTCTTTAAAAAACAATTATTTTTTATTTGTTGCTCCCTTTACTAACAAATAAAACTTTTGTTCCTCTTTATCTGAACAAATAAACTTTTTGTTGTTCTCTTTTGCTATAATGCTAGCATCCCCACAAATTTTGTGGTAAACCTGAAAGTATGACATGCAACATTTCCTTCAAAGATTGGTTTTTTTTTTTCAACAATTTCATTAGATTGAGGTGAGTATGTGCAGTAATTTGATGGATGATTCCATTTTCTAAATATATTTCTGCAAAAGAAGATTCATATTCTCCACATCTACCACTTCTAATCATGACAATCGTTTTATCCAACTGATTTTCAACTTCAGTTTTATATTGCCTATAGGTTTCTATTGCTTCTTCCCTATCATTCAGCAAATAGAAATAACACTATCTAGTGCAATTGTTAATAAAATTTATGAAACACTTTTTTCCACCAAGAGATGGTGTTGACTTCATATCACAAATGTCAGTGTAAATCAATTTTAAAGGATTAAAATTCCTTTCAAAAAATTAATAAGTATGCTTAACATACTTAGATTCAACACATACTTGACATTTTGATTTATTGCACTAGAAGTTAGGCAAAATTTCTAAGTTGATCAGTTTTTGCAAGGTTTTTTTGTAATTGACTTGTCCTAAGCATTCATGTCACAAACAATTTGATTCCAGTAAGTAAGAACAAACAAAAATAATGAGTTTGAAAAGGCCTTCTGTGAGGTAACTTTTTTCTACAAATATTTTGTTCTTTACTTTTTATAACTCTGTTAAATACAGACATTATTTTAGAGTCAGCACCTTGCCAGATGTCCTTTGCTGAAGGACCTTTCCATAACATTCAAATTTGTTATAGAATTACCCATGACCATAGTCTCTTCGGTCTAATAAGGGCAATATGATCCAAATGTTTATTTTACAACACAAACATAACAAATCACTTTTCACCAATGTTCATATCTATACAAATAGACATATCTTTTAATGAAAATCACAATATTTTAAGTGACACTTTTTCATCAAAGAATACAATTCTTTTGAACGAGTAACATAATTTTGTGGTTTTATACTAGTCATATCATATACTAGTAAAGAGAGACTCAACGACCACAATGTCAAATATACTCTAAGAATTTTGTGGGTCTTACATAATACAAGAATGTCATTAAATTTCATATCTTGTACTTTCAAATTTAATTTAGATAGCAAGTCTAATTTTGTCTTTATCACAAGTAAAGAACCCCCCACATTTTAAATATGTTCTCAAAAATATTTCTCAAGTATTTGAAATTATTTTCCACATTTTGTTTTCATGCTTTCAAATTGTATACCATCAAAATACAAATTGGCAACACGAAGCCTTTTTTTGGAGATTTAATCCATAGAAACATCCATTGTAGGCATAAAAATCACTAATTTTATGTTACTAGTGTTTTTTCCCCTTTCTGTCACAACTAGACAGACCACTTAGTATTTAGAATACTAACAATAAAAATTCAATCTTTATACAACTTATTTCTAGTTTAACGATGAAGTTTTTATATTCTTCTAATCGTTAACCGAATGAACCTTGAATTCTGATTAAGTTTTTATATTCTTCGAATTAGTTTCACATTCAGACAGAGTAGTAAACCAAAAAGGTTTTAATCTCCAGAAACTTCAAATACAACACTGTTTCTAGCTAATGATGAAGATTTTATCTTTTTCAAATCATTTAGCCTTAATATTCCTGACGAAGATTTTGCACTCTTCAAGTCAGAATATTCATTCAAACAGAGTATTTAATAAGTTGGTGAAGTTTCTATATTCTTCATACCAATGCCCAATTTGATTTGTTCGTGAAGTTCTTATATTCTTCAAATCAAAGGAGTAAAAAATCTGAAGATTTTAGTCTCTAAAAGTCAGACACAATCAAATTTCATGTGGAGTAGAAAACTAAAAAAAAAATCTCCTCTAAACAGAATACATATTATAAAGATATATTATGAGATCATCACATAATGACCATCTATCCTAACATTTATGAAATAAATTTCATAACTTATAAAGGATAGGAAACAATCAAGGGAAATAAAGACAGAACCTGATTTTTACTCCCATTGAATCATATTCCATCTGTTAGATGATTTCGTGCAAGTCACTTTTCTTGCTAATTTTTTCATTATTTTCCAGTTTCCATCATATTTCAATTTTGCTTCGAAGATATTGAATTTCAACGAGAAACTAAATTCATGTTCAAATATTGTTAGGAGACAACATATGTTCATTTACTTCTTCTCATAGTTATATAAAACCAAGAATATAGAAAATATAATTTAAAGTGCTCAACTTAGCCTTTATGCACAAAATAACTTTTCTCATTGAAAAGAAAACTAAAGGGGTGCAATGTTTGAATGCACTTGGGAAGAAAATAAAAATAATCCTACCCATCCAAGAAAAACTTACTACAAAAAATATACTCGAACATATTAAAGTAGTACTAATTATTCATCCCAAATTTCTTTTATCATATGATAAAATAATTTTATTTTTCTTCTTCTTCTTCTTTTCTCAACAGAAAGAACACAGAAAATAAAAGTAATTTTCTTACCATAGAAATTACCATCAATTTAAATTTCTTAAACTTGTTATCTCCTGTGTTCAGATTAGCAAACCAGAATTAATAAAAGATGGAAAAAAAAAACAAAGAACTATCCGAGTCCACAGAACCCACTGTGTGTCCTTAAGAAATTTAATCCCCTCAAGTACCCGAGGTTGCAGATTAAATCCTCCCAAGATAAAACAGATAAATCATTAAAGAAGTAAAGGTACCTCAAACTTCGATAATTTCAACGAACTCAAAATGACAGCAACGAATCACACACAGAGACACGATCGATCGATTTTGTTTTGTAAGAAATGTATGCAAAAGAAAGAAAGAATTCAATGCAGAAAAATGAGAGAAAGCCTCTCTATTTATAATCAACAAAGGGTAAAGGTCACAACTCTTTGGAAAAAAGACAACCTTTCAGAAATGTCACAATACTTTGGAAAATGCACAACCTTTCAAACGGTCACAACCCTTTAGAAAGGACACAACATTTCATAAAGGTCACAACCCTTCAGGAGAGTCATAACCCTTCATTTTCTTTTCACACCTTTAAAACCCAACACATATTGTCTAGAGTTTGCCTCAAAATGTATTTTAAGGCATGACTTTAGAGTTGACTTGGCTTTAAAGATGAACCTAGGTCCTTTCTTACTAACCACTCTACCCTAGATTTTTCCTTGATTAATGTAATCTTAGTCAGCTGCATTAAGACTAAACCAAATTATTTTGACCACCATTTTGCATACCTTGATTCACTGTAACCCTCTAAATTAAATCAAACCTACTTAATTAAAACGCAATCCATAAGTCGTTATCCAAATAGAAAACCCATAACGCAGATACAACTAAATTTTGGGTCATCTTTGAACTTGAAGCTTCTCAAGCTTCATTAATGGCTTTCATAGAGTTCTTAACTTCTTTCTTCAGGTTCTAAGTTTCAATTAAATAGTTAATTTTTCTAGCAGTTTTAAAAATCATATCACTTAACTAATTTTAACACCTAGATTCGAAAATTTCTAGGCAAGTTTCGTCAATGACTTTATAAGACCATTTCTTCAATGAAAGTTGCTAAGGGGAAGAAGAGGAAGAAGATGAAATGTGAAGTTGGGGAACTAAATGTTTATTTGAGTTAAATGGAATGAATAATTTTACGGGTGAGTCAAATAGTGGAGGAGAGGACCCGTATAATGGGTGGGGATTTATTTAGTTTAATTTAATTATAGCTAGGGTGACCAATAAATAACTGACATATTATAAAGGTAAAATTACAGAAATTTCACCTTTTAATTTATTTATTATTATCATTATCTCATATAAGGTTTACAAATCTCCAAAATTCCTCATTTTCGCGCATCAGATTAATGTATCAGCGCTTATATTATTGTATCTCGCGCATCAGATTAGTGTATCATGTATAAAATGTACATCAGATTAGTGTATTATGTATAAAATGTAATGTATCTTACTTAACGATTAATGTATCTCGCGCATCATATTAATGTATCGGCGCTTATATTATTGTATCCGTTTAAGAGACTTCTGTAATTATAAAATTTTAAGGAATAGATTGTAATTTTGCCTTAAAAGTATGTGATTTTTGTAATTTACCCTATTATAAAATGAAGATGGTAATGGGGTTAAAATTTGGGTTGTTAAAGTTTTTGGCCAAAGTCATCCATTGGAAAAACTACACAATATAGCAAACATCAATTTATATTTAATGTATATAGCTATAATTTATTGTTTAAGCTATATGGATATACTTATATATTAATTAGCAAATTTAATTAAACATGAATTGTCAGATTTTTTAAAGAAAATTATATGTATTAAAATAATTATTAAATAGGAAAGATATCACTACTACACACCTAATAAATGCCATATGCACATTTTATGGTGCTATGTTCCCCATGCTTATCTTATTCAATATTTTTTCCTTTCAGTATACATGTATCAATGTCTCTTTTTATTATTTTTCCTCCAATTTCCTTCTAATTCAAGATCCTTTGCATGATTGTAGGAACGATTTTTGTAATTCATCTTCATTGGGTATTTTCTAATTGCATTTTTTTTTCTCGTTTATATTTGTATACATCTATATGTTTACTCAGTTTTCATAGGATTTTGTTTGAAGAAGTTATTTTCACCAGCATTCAAATATACAATTTAATTATGTTAAAATTCACTTTGATACAAATGAGGTAATACATGAATACATTTCCTTCTCTTGATTACAAACATATAGTTGTATTTGAATGTTGAACGGAGTGGAATACATACACATTTGAATACTTGTTATTTTTTTTTTATGAATTGTCCAATTGGAAATACAAGTGCATTTGGATACATAAATATATTACATAGATTTGAAAATACAAATGTATTTGGATACATAAATACATTACATAGATTTGAATGTATACATATACATCGCATCTATTTTTTATAGAGTGAAATACATATACATTTGGATAATTATACTGTAGTATAGTTCATTGTCATTTTTTTCTAGATTGTCCAATTGTATTGATATATTAACACAATTGTAATGAGTAATCTTAGGGATATAGTTATGCTTGTGACGGAGTTCGCGTAATTGAAATCGAAACAAACAAGATTCATTCGCAATTACAATAAATCAATTTAACTAAAGAAATTTATGTGAAATACCTTTACGCTTGAACAAGTACAGTAGCGACAATGAAAATTTTGTATGACGTATCCAATTTTTTAAAAACTAATTAGAATCTAAGAGTGTATGCATTGACTAGGTAATCAATTACATGAATACATTTTCTTCTCTTGATTACACACATATAATTGTCTTTGAATGTTGAACACAGTGGAATACATAAACATTTAAATACTTGTTATTTTTTATGGATTGTCCAATTGGAAATATAAGTGCATTTGGATAAATAAATACATTACATAGATTTGAATGCATACGTATACAACGCACCTATTTTTTATAGAGTGAAATACATATACATTTGGATAATCATATTGTAGTATAGTTCATTGTCATTTTTTTCTAGATTGTCCAATTGTATTGATATATCAACACAATTGTATTGAGCAATTTTAGGGATACAGTTATGCTTGTCATGGAGTTCGCGTATTTGAAATCAAAACAAACAAGATTCATTCACAATTACAATAAATCAATTTAACTAAAGAAATTTATGTGAAATACCTTTACTCTTGAACAAGAACAATAGTGACAATGAAAACTTGTGTACGATGTATCCATTTTTTCTTAAAACTAATTGGAATCCAAGAGTATACACATTGACTATGTAATCATTAGTTGTTAATGTAATAATTGACAGTTTAGAATTTCTAGGACATAATTAAAGGGATTCAGTATCATAAATTACCTTATTTAATGCACTATAATTCTAATTGTATCACTGTATAATTAAAAATAAATAAATAAATACACAAATACAGCTAGATGTTCATATCAAATGTAGTCATTTTTAGTAAATAACATACTTATAGCTATTGAACTTCAATAACCCTATAATATAGTCATTTATGTAAGTTGCTCAAAAAATATACCCTAAATTTAAACTACATTCTTGAAATGTCTTTTTGGCAGAAAATATCCTACAAGTATATAAAAATTAACAATTTTCATCCTTATGTTAGAATTTATTAGAAAACTAACAGATCCCACAAAAATCAAGTCATTCCTTCGTATTTATTAATCTGAGATACGCCAAAAATATTATCGTGAATTTTTTGGCAATTGAGTTTAGCATTATACAAAATCTTTTAATTTGACAATTTTTATTTATTTATTTGTCATGTGATATAATATTTAAAATATTATAAATTGAATCTGCTACAAGCAGTGTTTGTTGGAGAATTCCAATAACAGAGAATGAAACTCGAATGCAAGACATAATCGAAATTTTGATCACCTCAATATCAATTGTCTCAAAAAATTATTGATCCAACTACAATTTCACTTTGAAAAAGTTTGAAAAAGGTGAAGATAACTAAGCTCCAACTTCTTTCCCTTTGTAAATTGAAATAAAAATAAATTATATATCCTCACACCTTCCTAACATTTTTTGTTTCAACAAGTAATGGTGTTCAAGAATTATGATATTCTCGTTTTCATAGGCTTTTTATAGCAAGTAATGAAATTATGTAGGAAAATATTTGTTGATTGTCACGTGGACTGCATGGTTATGTAGGATCACTTAGTTTTTTTGACAATCTAACAAAAAGATGAAATTTGTTCACTTTTAAATACTTGAAGGATGTTTTTTTACCAAAAAAAATATTTTAATGATGTAGTTTAAGTTGATGGTACATTTTAAGGATGTTCTTGATCAAAAACTCTGTTAAAAATAAGGGCATAGTACGCAAGGCAAAAAGGTTGATATCAAAGGTATTTAGAGGCCGAAAGGCGGACGTAGGGTAATTTTATATCAATTCAAATAATTAGTGAATATTTTAGGTCTTTTCCCACTTTATTATTTTATAGATAAAATCAACACAAAAGTCCCTTATTTGTTTATTAACTAGTTCTGGATATGTGCGCTGCACGTGAGTCCCATATCAAGTGTTACAAACCGTTTAAATATTAATTAAATCAGAATGTAATAAACAACACACACAATGAGAAGAAAAGTACAATCGAAACATAAGTATTTTGCTACTCATTTGGCTCCTGTTCTCAAGTAATTTTATATAAAGCTATCACAAATTTAAGATGATAAAAACAAATAAGAAAATTATGAGATATATTTTTCTGGTAAATATCAACACTTTCAATAATCTATGTATAAAATAGAAAATAGAAATTAAATTAAAAAAACTGGACTTATTGAGAACGTAGAAGAAAAAACATATGATAAAAGCATTTAGAATGATTAATGTAATGCATATATATATATATATATTATTCTTCAAAATCTAATGATAAAAACTTTTCATATTCGGTAACTATATGATTGTCTTCTTTCAATGTCTCATTAATCGAAATAAAAATGTTTCAACTTCTACATTAAGATCAAGAAGGATAAAATGATTGTAGAAGGGGGGAAGTTTGCGATTAAGATAATTAAAAGGTGTAACTAAAAAAATTAAGAAAGTGACTTTTGATTATTTTTTTCAAGACGTATCATGTTGAAAGAAAGATTGAATGAGTGAAATAATTTAGGGAATTATACACTTGTGACCTGACCATAACTAATTATTGTTACACAACACCTTCCTGCATCCTCACCAAACATTTTTGTTCCCTTAAGCGTGTAGTAAAGGAGAAGGTGAAAGAGATAAAATAAAAGTGAAAATTACAAAAGTATACTACTTAAGACTTTAATTAACAAAATATCAATGTACTTCTATTTAATTACAAACATAGGTTTTAAATTACATACATAACAAAATAATTAATTTTTGTATTTAAGTTTATTTATTTTTTCAGATTTTCCTCTCTCATGCCTTTTGAATTACGTGCATTTAACGTGGAGATTAATTAAGGATATTAATGTTTTCCAATATTATATCTCCTATTACAGTTCCATAGTTACACGTTTCAATGTTCCATATTTACACGTTTCATTGATTATTATAGGGATCATTTTTTTTTTCTTTTTTGATATACCTTTTTATTTTACCAATAAAATTGGTGTTGTTATCAATAGGAGAGTTATAGTTCCTAGGAAAGTTTTGCCATTTTTCTTTTCTGCCAAACGTCTAAGACCTTCCATATTCTTCTGTTAAAATTTTTTAACCCTTCCATCTTCTTCTTTCCACATTCTTTGTTGAACATTTTTCACTACAGTTCATATCGATACCATCCGATTCACCATAGTTTCACCATGGATAGGACTCCGAGTTTGATTTATAATAGAACATTTCAACAGAATTTGCGTGTGATTGGTATAGATTGTATAACAATGTGTGAGATTGATATGTAATACCAACATGTCAGACACTATAAACTAGCATTATTATATATTATATCTTAAGTAGTTGTTAAAAGATTCGATGTATGTTGTTGGTATATAATACCAACATTTTATTCAAACCAAAATCTTTTACTGAAGTAGTGGGTTTCAGATTCAATATTTTAGGTTGGTATATGTTACCAAAATATCAGGCAGTATATTTACCCATTTTTACCATTATTTGTGTTTAAACAACTATACCAATTGTGTATGTTTTGGGTATTATATAGTACAACCAATCATTATTTTAAACATTTTTTAGCATTTTCAATGTTTTGGTTTATATTACCAGAATATCAGCCAATATATTTACCCATTTTTATCATTATTTGTGTTTAAACAACTATACCAATTGTGTACGTTCTGGATATTATATAGTACAACCAACCAATATTTTAAATATTTTTTAGCATTATTCAAATATCATATCAAATTATTACGTTAATGATGTCTATTATAAATCAAACACTCACTTTAACTAGCTTTAATTGTATTCAATGTTCTTTTTTCACCGTAAGTACACCAATTGTGCTAGATTTATTTGTATGTTACACTAATATTCACTCATAAGTTATAGCATATTTTTTTTTAACATGCTGTCAATTATCTAAGTCACCTAGAATGCAGCATTGTATGACAAACACGAGAATACCAAACATGTATGCCAAACAAGAGAATACCAAAGAAATGTCAATTCAAGAGTAACAAAAGTTGGATAGAAGTGCATTTATCAGTTTTAAAATATTCTGAACTGTTGGAAGAAAACATTAACAATAATAATTGAAAATAATATAACAATGTTAATTCTGATAAGCAAATTTGAGGCAAGTCTTTTTGTTATGCCCTGATGTACCACATTTACTACAAGTGACTTTACTCCTCTTGTATTTTCCTTCGTTGAATCCCTTCTTTCGATCGTTACTTGGTGGTCTGCCTGGTTGTTTTCTTGTAATTGGTGGTAGCATTACCTCTTCCAAAATATGCGATGGAATATTCCAAGTGCTTTCACAAGGCAATGGTTCTATTTGAATTGCATAAGTATCTTGAAAAATCTTATTACTATAATAGGAGAAACAATAATCTTCGCGATGTTTGTTTATGTATCTGATAGCTGCAACTACATATGTACACCATCATTATGTACTAAAAAAACACTACTATGAATGACACCAAAAAAATCAGAATCACACCAAATAAAAACGATACATTACACCAAATACCTTATCAATCTAAAATATTCAACCAACATAAAATTAATTTGCAAACCATCATTATGTACCAAAAAACATCACTCTGAATGACACCAATAATATCTGAATTACACCAAACTGGCAGATCATTATGTTCACAAATTAAAAACTATCATTTTCACCAAATAACTTAACGATATTTTTTACCAATTAACTTACCAAAAATCATAATCAATAAAACTGGTTTCTACTCCTAACTTATAAATCATACAAAACAAACCAAAGAAAAAATACCCCAGAAACAAAAAAAAAACTCTGAATTGTTGAATAACAACAACCTATTTTGAAATTATGGTATTATATATTAGACCAATAAATACACCAACTCATACATCAGAGTATTATTGTGGTGTCATTTACCACATCACATACCTAAACCAAATTGTGGTAATTCACACAATCAGTTAAACCATACAAATTACACCAATCGACGTATCAAAAGTAATCTGACATTTAACTCAAAAATACACCAACACATTGATCAAAGTATTAATTTACCACCAATTTATAGAAACAAATATACCAGATTAAGTACCTGATCACATATGACCAATTTTCAAATTATTATCTACACCATTTTGGATAAATAAAATACACCAAAAAACTAATCAATGTTTTTTGAAAGTTATATTTATATACCAAATAATATAACTAAATACACAAAAATATGTACCTAAAATTTAACTTTAAGTTGGTATGTGTACACCATATCACATACCAAAAGAAACTATTGATAAAATCTGTTAACATTCGGCATGCAACATACCAATTAACCTAAATTTTTTTATAAAAAAACTTATTCGACTCATCATATTACAACCAAAATCATATGATGTTTTTGTATTACACCAAAAACGTTAATATAAAACAACGAATAAATACCAAAAAGAATTAAAACACAGATTATGTGAATATCCTAATAATATTCCACAAACAATTGCTAAATCTTAATATCTATTTAATAATTAAACCTCTTACAGTTGCACCAGAACATTAACCAAAATCTTATGAATGTGTATTCCACCAAATTCGACAAAATCAAAGGAATTACTACCAAAAAGATTACCTAATGAGTCCCAACTCCCACTGTGATGAATTAAAATTGAAAAATTATTGGTCTGCATATTTGATCGTCGATCTTAGTTTGGAAGAGAAGTTTTATTTTTGTAGGAAACATTTCTTTATGGGATATGATATATAACAAATTGGAGTAAATTAGGGAAAGCAAAATAATTGGAGAAATTTAAGGGATATGGATAATTGTGGCTGAAAACGTTTTTTTATTTTTTTTAATAAGAATTCCAGTTTTGAAAAAAAAATATTGCTATTCAATTGAAAAAAAAACTATTGCTATATTCGTGTAATTAAAGTTATTAAGTTGTATACTTAAGTTTTAGATTAAATATTTAGAGGTTATGATCATGAAAATATGAGAGTTGTGGATATCAAGAGTATAAAGATGAATAGGTAATTAGATATGAGTTTTGAATATGAATATTTAAAGCAGATGATGTGTGCCTCTCCATTTTGCAAATTTACGCCCTTTTAAATTATTAATTTTTTTTATTTATCATAAAAAATAATACTTTATCCACATATATTATATTATTTATGAGAGGAGTTACGAAAAAAATCATGAGAAGAAAATAAGTTGACAAAGAAATGTAGACAATTTTGGATTATATATATATTATTAAATTAGATATTTAGTTAGGAATTAATCTAAGGAAGTGCAAAAGATGATAAATATTATTAAATTAGATATTTAGATTAGAAATTAATCTAGGGAAGTGAAAAAAGTCATTAACATTTTAATTAAAATGACACAATTTAATATTTAAATTAATTAGTTAAATGTTTTATAACATTTTAATTTATAGTAGGGTAAAATCGTAATAAAATTTTTAACTTTCTTATATATATATAGTAAAAAATAAATAAATAAATATATGATTTAGTAACTTTTTTCCCCAGAAAGTGATAATACATAAATAAAAAGAAATGGAGCTGATTATTCTCTACATCAGATCATTTTAGCACGTATTCAGATTACAAAAAATCAAAAGATGAAGAAGCAATTGCATTTGTCATTTTGGTTAAATGTTTAGGTGTGAAGCCATTTCTGCATTGTGAATTGAGCCTTTTTTGCATGGGAATTGATATGTCTGCTTCTTCATCATCGTCATCGTCATCGTCATCTCCTCCTCCTTCGTCATGGCACTTGAATAGTTATTCTGAATTCCATCCTCCTTCGTATTACTGTGTAAATATAAAGCCTATTTATATACAGATCTTTTCAGCATCTTGGATTTGTTTAATCCTTTCCGCCGCTGTCTATTATCGCCTCAAGAAAATTCGAAACCAGAAAATCATTCCTCGAATTGAACTTTCTCGTATTGGACAGGTCCTCAAGTTTGAAAATTTTTCCCATTATGTAGGTAATTATTCAATTAAAGTACCATTCTGTTTTATTTTTTTATATTTTATTTTTGTTTATCGTTATTGTTAGGATCCCATATATTGCTGTAGTTATAATTCAGTAATTAAACCTCTCCTTTACTGATAGTTTAAATTTTTATGCCACAACAACAATAATATACTCAGTGAAATTACACAAGGAATGTGTGAGAATGGTAGAATGTATGTAGACTTTACTATTACATCGGGAAGGTAGAGAGGTAGTGATAGTTTAAACTTTTACACAGTGCTCGCAAAACTCAATATTCTATATCTGCCACTCCTTTTCTTTATTTATTTCAAAAGAATGACATCTTTCTATTTTTGGAAACTCTTTGACTTTACGGTTTTCACTTTATCATTAATGATATGCATTTATACCTATAGAAATATCATGGCATGTCTAAAATTATAACGGGTCGTTTGGTAGGGTGTATAAGAAAAATGATAAATAATGTATATTAGTAATGCTTGCGTTAAATAAAATTATTTATAAAGATATGCTCCACAAATATGATGGACAAGATATAAAAAAGGTTTTGAGGGACAATTGGATCTTTAACCATGCTACTGCAAGCATTAAAACCCCTTGCATTACTATGATCGTGGATTTCCATGTATCAGTAATACACACCTCAATATACAATAGAGTGTATAACTAATGCAAGGTTAAGAAAGTGTACTAAATCAGGTACTACTAGTATAATACACAAAGCTAATACATGCATTTTTCTTCTAATACACTCTACCAAACGGACCCCAAGTTCTAAATGTGCTTTTGGACCTCCTTGCCCAGTCTAGTACTTGTCACATAAAATGAAACCTCTAGAGTACTTAAAAATGCGGTCATAAGTTTTTAGATGAGATGGTCATATAACGAAATATATGTTTATGAATGCAGCTAGACAAATGGGATTTGCAGATAGGAGACAATGTCCCCATCTGTGCAAGCTAGCTACTGAGTACATAATAAAATCAGAAGGGTGTGAAGAAGATATGTACAACTACTTTTCTAATGAACCAGATGCTGATTCGCTTTTTATAAAGCTTGTTGAGGAGTTTGAGAGATGCATCCTTAGTTACTTCGCTTTCCATTGGAGTCATGTTCCTTACATGATGAGCCAGGTAAATCGTTCAACTTTTAAGAACAAATGGATCCTTACTTATGAAATTATAACCCCAAGAAAACAAAATTTTAAGTTTGTATTGTAGTTGATCAGCTTGTAATCTTATTCTTTTACATTTTGATATCCTTTCAGGTACTGAGTGCTGATCATTTTGAGCCCAAAAAGAAGCTCCAAAACATTGTCATGGCTGCTACGAGGTATAACTGTATATCTT
Source organism: Solanum stenotomum (assembly GCF_019186545.1). Classification (NCBI taxonomy): domain Eukaryota; kingdom Viridiplantae; phylum Streptophyta; class Magnoliopsida; order Solanales; family Solanaceae; genus Solanum; species Solanum stenotomum. The sequence goes on along the minus strand of NC_064289.1, from coordinate 36,167,393 downwards.
AATATCTGATTTGCTCTTTCATTCACAAGCGAACTTGCTGGCCATCATAAGTTTAGTGCTTATCCAATTGTTTGACAATGGACATGACCATTGATAGGAGGATGTGGAGGTTGAGAATTAGGGTGGAGGGTTGGTAGGTAGTTGGGCGTATTGCTTTTCCTTTCTTTTGGTTGTTCCTTTAGCCTCTGTTATCTTATTATCTTGTTGCTACTGTCTCTTTTTAATCATTCTTTGAACTGACGGTGTACTGGAAACAACCTCTCTACCTTCCCATGGTCAGAGTATAGTATGTGTGCACTCTATCTTACAATGGCAGGGCTAGAGCTAGCTTTTATAGTTCATTTGCATCCTTTGGCACTCTTCCTCTGTCCATTATGGTTGTTTTCCATTACTGTCCATCACAATTTTGTTCAATGTTCTCCATGTTACCATAGTAGCTTTGATTATCTCCAACCTCTTGTTTTACTCTTTATTGTAAGAGTATTTCTCTGATTTGTAAAGTACTTAAGTGAGTTATGAATTCTTAAACATGTCAATGCTCTTGTAAACCTTTTTTCTAGTCCGGTTCTTCATTTTCCTGCGCATGCTTACATCAAGCCCTTCCACATTTCCTGACATATTTGTTATTCAATTAGATTTTTTAGTTTGTATCCCGACCAATTGAGTAACTCCTATCTGATTGGCAAATCTTATTATTACATGATACATACAGTAATGCAATATTAGAACTCCGAACTCAATGATTTCCTGTCACTTCCAAGCTGATTCATTAAGACAAGTTTCAGATGCATTTGGTGCTTCATCCATGGCACCTACTTTATTGTTATTATTCAGATTACGGTCTTTGTGATTAATGATACGACAAGATATGTTGTTTGGTTCTGCTTTTGGATAATATTCCAGATTTTCGTAGTTATAAGATCCAACATAAGCTTTTGTGTAATTTTGTTAAATCTCTGTAAGTAGTTCAAACCTCTAGATTAGCAGAACATGTATTTCATTAAATCATGGTGTTCTCTTGACTTTTGCTGACTGGTACTATTGATTCTTGGGTTTTGTGTGTAATAAAGGGAACAGCGATTTGAAAGGGTAACAAAGAATCTGAAGGTTGCAAGAGTTCTTACTACCTTAGTTGAGGAGATGAAAGCAATAGGACTCGTTTCTTCAGATGATTCACAGTGCACGGATGTGATGGTTCCAATGGCTCACAAAGATAGAAGCCCTGTCCTCCTGTTTATGGGAGGTGGCATGGGGGCTGGGAAAAGCACCGCGCTCAAGGAAATTCTCAAAGAGTAAGAAAGTCATTATTTGTGAGTGTAGAGGTTTCAATGCAGTTCTTGTACATACTTATAATGCATCGACTACCTAAATTTTCACGCAGGCCATTTTGGATTGGAGCTGCTGCCAATGTTGTTGTGATAGAAGCAGATGCTTTCAAAGAATCAGATGTTATTTACAAAGCTCTTAGCTCTAGGGGACACCATGACATGCTTCAAACTGCTGAACTGGTTATATTATATGCTTCTCAATCCCTTGAAAAATGTTACAAATAAAGAGTTGCATATCTGTCCCCTATTGACCCTGGCATAGGGAAAGATAATCATTTCATTTGTACTAAAATCATATCACAACCCAAGCTCGTGGTACATACCGTTCGTTATGGCCAAACAGAACTCGCAAATTTGTGCTCAGATTATGCTACATTTAGTTGGAAGCGTTTGTACCATGTACTTGTGTTGTGTTATATAGAACTTCACTTTCCTCTCCCTTTGTTATGTGGGATTTGCCTAGGATATCATATGTGCCCTTTCTTTAAACGCTTGCCAATCTAGAAGCTTGTTAGTCCTTCTTGTCTCTTCTCCCTTCCATCATGAGCATCACTAATCAGCTAGTAAAACATTCTACTAGTCGATCCGAAGAGATTCTCTTAAATCAACCCAGTCTAGACAAAAGATATAATTTCAATGCTTTGTGACCTTGTCCTTTTAAAATCTAATTTGGAAGTGATTGCATAGATAAAGTATGTTGCAGGTACATCAGTCATCAACAGATGCAGCATCATCCTTACTTGTAACAGCACTGAATGAAGGAAGAGATGTGATCATGGATGGGACACTCTCATGGATACCCTTTGTGGTGCAGACCATAACCATGGCCAGAAATGTTCACCGGCGACGTTACCGAATGGGTACTGGTTACAAAGTGGAAGAGGATGGCAGAGTAACTGAAAACTACTGGGAACAGATTGATGAAGAAGAACAGGAAACTGATGGTACAAGAAAAAGAAGACCTTACAGAATAGAATTGGTTGGAGTTGTTTGTGATGCTTATTTAGCTGTCATTAGAGGGATAAGGTAAATGTTCTAACGATTAATTGTCATACACATTTGTTCTTCTTCTTAGCGCGCGTTAAACATGTTTCCATTTCTTTACAGGAGAGCTATCATGTGTAGAAGAGCTGTTCGGGTGAACTCGCAACTGAAATCACACAAGAGATTTGCTAATGCATTTAACACATACTGTCAGCTTGTGGATAATGCAAGGTTATATTCCACTAATACTTTGGAAGGCCCCCCTAAGGTACATACATACAAACAAATAAGTTTTCTTACATTGCTATTGCCTACTAATGTTTTGTTTTCCTCTAACAACAAGTACTATATATGTTTTGAAAGTTGATAGCATGGAAGGATAGAGACAAGACATTATTGGTGGATCCTGATGAGATAAATGTACTGAAAATGGTAGGGAGGTTGAATGAAGGAGCTGATTCCATTTATGAACTTTACAAGAACCCTCATCCAGCTTATCAATCTGGCTCAGTTTGGAAAGACATTGTTATGTCACCTTCTAGGTTGAATATTCAGAAAGAACTCAAGTATTCCATTCAAAAAGTTGAAAGAATGAGATCCTGACTCAATCATCAATATGACTTTGGGATTTGGAGGCTAAAATCCCTTCCCTAGTTGGTTTTGCCTCCTCAAAACCCTTCCTTAGCTTGTAGTCTTGAAGCCTTGTAGCTTTTAGTTGATTTCAAAGAGTTGTATTAGGTTTGACTTTTTTACTTTTTTTTGGTTTTCATCTGGTGTCCGGATAATTTGGATTACACCGAGTAGGGCTCCATTTGGGAGTAGCGCTCCCTGTGAAGGATTTTTCCATACCCAGAACTCGAATTGGAGACCCCTGATTAAGGGAGAAGCAACTTCATCACTACATTAGTTCCTTTGAAGGTAGTTTGAAAATTTGAAAGGTGTCACTTTTTTTTTTTTTGAAAAATAATAAATATGAAAGGTGCAGGTAGATTAGAAATATTTGTCTTTGTTTTTATTTTAGGTATAACATTGTTTCTAATAGTTGGCGTACTCTATTTCTACTTAGAATAAGACCTTAAAGCACACATGACAACATGTGTGCTTCTTGGCATTAAATTGAATTAAAGATTAATTTTTTCACTTTTTGTTAAACTAGTTATTCTGTGCTAAGTATGGACCCAATAATATTAATTTTATATTTTTTAATTTATTTAAGTTATGCTTAGTTATAAATGTCATAATACTTTATGAAAAATAATAAGAAAAGTAACTAATAGGCTTTAATTATTCTCATTTAATATCCTAATCTTTTCCCAATATTTTTCATTTTATTAGAAATTTTGAAAGTGAAATCATGTTTGGCTCCGATATTTTCCATTTTATTTTAAGAGTGAAATTGTGTTTGGCCGTACTATCTTTCTTTTTTTTTTTTTACAAAGAATGTCTAGAATAATGTGTTATACAAAATCACAATGTAGCATACATATTGTTAAGTTCTAATAATAATGCTTTAACCGAGTTAAATTCTTTGTTATATTAAAATCACTTTTTAATATATAAATTTATTATATAAAAAATTGACATAGTAAAATTATAATTGAATATTTGTGAACTTTGAATACTCCTCCAATAAACAACCAATTGAATGAAAAGAAGAGGCATGGTATATGTTGAAGGGATAAAGTTAAAGGGATTAAACGAGGGGTAATGCTTCAATTGGTTGTACTCAATGTCATATTTTGTGTACTTTCTTTTATGGACAAAATGGGTTCTATATCTTTGATGTATTCTTCCTAATTGGTGGACCTCAGCGATCATTTCAAACATACATATATGACAATGACAATGACAATGTCATAATAGATAAACATGACTCGTAACTTCACGCCAGCAGATAACTATGACCTTTAACTTTGGGTGTGCACAAGCACTACTAAAAAACTGCTAAAAAACGACGGAAGAAAAAGCGACAGACAGCGTTGCTCCAAAAAAGCGACGGACTAAGAGATGCCGTCCGTCACTTTTTAATTAAAATAATTATTTTTAAAATTATTTTACAAAAAGCGACGGACTGCATCTCTTAGTCCGTCGCTTTTTTTACGGATTTTTGCGCTATATATATATAATTAATAATAATTTATTTAATATATATAGAGACGTCGTCCGTCGCTTTTTATTAAAAATAATTATTTATAAATTAAACAATAACCACGCTGTCCGTCGTTTTAGTTTATTTTATTTTATTAATTAGGTTTTTAAAAAAGTGACGGACAGCATCTCTTAGTCCGTCACATTTTGGTCAAAATATCTAGTCAAACATTTTAAAAAAGTGATGGACATCGTCTCTTAGTCTATTGCTTTTTAATTAAATTTTTTTAATTTTTTTTTTTAGAAGCGACGGACGGCATCGCTTAGTCCGTCGCTTTTTTTCGCGTATTTTTGCTAATTAATTATTTTATATAGATAGTGATGCAGTCCATCGCTTTTTATTAAAAATAATTATTTATTAATTTAAAAATAGTCACGCCGTCCGTCGCTTTTTATTAATTTTAATGGTTTAATTATTTTTTAAATTAGCGACGGACAACATCTTTATGTCCGTCGCTTCTTGGTCAAAATATCTGGTCAAATATTTTAAGAAAGCGACGGACAATGTCTCTTAGTCTGTCGCTTTTTGGTCAAAATGTTGGTCAAACATTTTTTAAAAAAAGCGACGGACATAGAGACGTTGTCCGTCGCTTTTTTAAAAATATCTGCACTAGCAAACGCGATTTTTCCCATTTCTCCATATAAAAAACAAAATTGAGAAATATTTTGATTTAATTTTATTTAAATTGTCTTCCGGAGAATGGTTTTGTGTAAAATAAAAAACAAAAAATTATAATACCGACTTCCAGATGTCGGTAAAATTAAATAGTATGTAATAAATTAATATTTTAAATTGACTTTAAATAAATCGTCCTCCGAATGACGGTTTTATATAAGTTAAAAAATAATTTAATATAAAATACTGACCTCCCGATGTCAATATTATTTAATTCACATGATTATTTTTTATTTATCTTAAAATTTAATGTGATACCGACCTCATGAGGTTGGTATTTTTTATTATATCTAATTACTTTTAATAAAAGCGACATCCGGAGGTCGGTATGTTTAAAATATTCCTATTAATCATAATTTTGCTATTGTGCATAATATTAAAATTTCATTTTACACCTACGATTAATTGTTCAAAAAGTGTAACAATTTTGTATACTTTTACAAATAAAATGTTAGAATTCGTGAAATAAATAAAAAAATATCTATAATCCATATTTAGAGTATGAAACTACGTTGATATGAATTAGGAGATAATTATACTTATATTTATAGAGTAATGTACAAATCCTATCAGTCCGTCGTCTAATCATAAACTTAATATCTCATGTCATGATGTAGTAGAGGTGAAGAGCTAACATATAATCCATTCCAGTATGAAATGCGAGATAGTATTATTATATACGTTCGATCTTGAATGGATGTCAAGTGTAGTGATCACCTCCTAATTATGATGACATGTAAAGGATACTTCATCGGAGTATGAAATACGTTGATTAATTATATATATATTCCTCGAGTAGTTTAACAAATCAAGTCTTATATACTAGTGGTTCAGATATGAAATACATTATCAATTAAAGAAATACCGATGATCAATTCAAGGAGATTTATATATTAAATTTGATATTGATAAACTTTTGTTGATCAATAAAATTAAATTTATATAATTAGAAGGTATATAATTTAAATTTATAAAATTAACTTGATCGATAAATTAAATTTATTAAATTAAACTTTTGTTGATGTGTAGTTAAATTATATATATATATATATATATATATATATCCAAACACATATACAACCCCTCTAACTTGTCCACATTTTTCATTTTGGCACTTTATCTTAGCCTTGTTCCATTTTAACCCTTGAACTCCATTTTTTATGTTCCATTTTAACACGAAATACTATTTTTATGATTTATTTATTTTTATATATATTCTTCAATTGCAACTTCTTATTTTAAATCGACATGTGTCATTTAATTTTAGTTAAAAAATTAAAAATTAACAAAAAATAATTCTTTTTAAAAAATAATAATTTCTTTTTAAGAGTGTTATGTATTTTTGTGTGAAAAATAACCGACGAAATTGTGTTGGTTTTCTTTCTTTAAAATCACTGACAACCTACCCAAATCAGTCGAGTTTTAACATTGTTTAGTAGTGTTATTAGCAATGAACAAGAGTCTTTTTTTAGTAGTGTTATTAACTAAGTCAGTCGAGTCTTTTTGAAGATGGGCTTTTTTATTCGTATTGATTTATATTAAAAATTAAAAGTGAGTATTTGCGTTAAATTTAGATAGTCTAGATGATAAGAAAAAATAAATAAGTAGTGTTATTTAATTTGATTGAATGTTTAAGAAATAAAATCAAAGAACTTTCGTCAATTTATTTTCATGCAAAAATAAGTAGTGTTATTTAATTTTTTTAATTAATAGGCACACGTCTATTTTTTTAAAATAAGAAATTGCAATTGAAGAACATAAATAAAAACAAATCATAAAAATTAGTATAAGTGTTTAAATGGTACATAAAAAATGGAGTTTAAGGGTTAAAATGGAACAAGGCTAAGTTGGAGTACCAAAATGAAAAATGAGGGCAAGTTTGAAGGGCTGTATATGTGTTTGGCCTATATATATACATTTATATGTATGTATGTCTGTATGTATGTATATGTATATGTATATGTAATTTTAATTAATAAAATCAACCTCAAAAGGTGAGTTTATATTAAAATAAATTAATAAATACCGACCTAAAGAGGTCGATATATTTAAATAATTATTTTATTTAGATAATATCGACTTCACGATGTCGGTATGTTGACACCCAATTTTGACAGACCTATAACCCTTTCGGAAGTGCTATTTGGTTAAATACGTGTTTTTTTAAAATATTCTGAGTTAACATTTTTAATCGATTTTGTCTAAAAATTATATATTTTAGTTTGCATGCTTTATAAAATTATCGTAAATATTATTAAAATATTTTTAAAATTATAAGTAAAACTCGGAATAATTATTTTATTCAAATGTTTTAAAATTTAAGTGATTTTTATTATATAAAATGTTATAATATTTGTAGTATTTTAATTGGATAGCATTTCTTTAATTTTTCTCGAAATCATTTAATTTTTAGCCCATTCTAATCTAATTCCTTTCAATTTTAGCTTTTTCCTTATTCAATTCATTGCAATTCTAGCCACCTCAATCCAATTTCATTTTTCAATTATAGCCTCGTATATCAATTTTAGTTGCAATTTTAGCCATTCATTCATTGCAATTATAACCCTTTTTGTCCAAATCTTGAAACATTAGTTTAAATCTTAACCCTCCATCCTTTAAGTGAATCCTAGATCAAATCCTAGCCGCTCATCTTAACTAATCCAATGGCTCAAATTAAATCTACCTAACCTTCCTATTTTGACCTAAAAAAAAGACCAAACCCTCTAATTTTGAAAACTCATTCTTTTCTTCTCTCTCAAGCAGCCCAGCCTCCTCCCGTCACCCACCTCTTCTCATCTCTTCTCTCCTTGCTCCATCCCGTCTCTTCTCACCGGCGAGAATGGTGAGACAAATCGCCGCCTCTCTCTCGTCTCTCCAATCAGCGAAAGTTCGCTGCTCTGTCTCTCCCTCAACAGCTCCGGCCAGCGAGCTCCAAGCAATCAACATCAGCAGCCGGCGAGGAGAGCAACAACATATCCGGCCAACTGACCCCAACCTCGATCCACTGCCCTTCTCCTTTAATTGAAGGTTAGGGTTTCATAATATTATTTTTAATTTCTTTCAATTTGAGTATTGAATTTGTTAATTAGTGTATTGAATTAGTTTTTTTATTGATTGTTAGTTAGTAAGTGAATGATTTAGGGGTTTTGGATGGTTAGTTTGAATTAGGGATTATTTGATTGTTAGTTTGTGTTTGATTGTGAAATGAAAATTTTAATGTTGGGGTTTGTTTGAATTAAGGTATCTTAGGATTTGTTTGAAATTCGATATTTCTTGAGTTAATTAGTTCAATTTTGGAATTGTAAGATTAGATTGAATTAGGGTATTTAAGGAGTTGTTTGAATTTAGGATTTTAGCACTAGTTAGATTTTGGGATTTTAGGACTAGTTTGAATTTGTGATTTCAAGACTAGTTTGAATTTTAAATTTAGGACTAGTTTGAATTATTATTGAAGTTGAACTTAGAATTTGAACATGAACTTGAACTTGAACTTAGAATTTGAAGTTAAACTTAGAACTTGAACTTGAAATTAGAACTTGAACTTGAACTTAGAATTTGAACTTGAACTTAGAACTTGAACTTGAACTTAGAACTTGAACTTGAACTTAGAACTTGAACTTGAACTTGAACTTAGAATTAGAACTTGAAATTGAAATTAGAAATTGAACTTGAACTTAGAACTTGAAATTAGAACTTGAACTTAGAATTAGAACTTGAACTTAAAATTAGAAATTGAACTTGAACTTAGAACTTGAAATTAGAACTTGAAATTAGAACTTGAACTTAGAACTTGAACATGAAATTAGAATTTGAACTTGAACTTAGAACTTGAACTTAGAATTTGAACTTGAACTTAGAACTTGAACTTGAAATTAGAACTTGAACTTGAACTTAGAATTTGAAGTTAAACTTAGAACTTGAACTTAGAAATTGAACTTGAACTTAGAACTTTCAATTTGAGTATTGATTTTGTTAATTAATGTATTGAATTAGTTTTTTTTATTGATTGTTAGTTTGTGTTTGTTGATTGTGAAATGAAAATTTTAATGTTTGGGTTTGTTTGAATTAGGGTATCTTAGGATTTGTTTGAAATTCGATATTTCTTGAGTTAATTAGTTTGATTTTGGAATTGTAAGATTAGATTGAATTAGGGTATTTAAGGAGTTGTTTGAATTTAGGATTTTGGCACTAGTTAGATTTTGGGATTTTAGGACTAGTTTGAATTTGTGATTTCAAGACTAGTTTGAATTTTGAATTTAGGACTAGTTTGAATTATTATTGAAGTTGAACTTAGAATTTGAACATGAACTTGAACTTGAACTTGAACTTAGAATTTGAAGTTAAACTTAGAACTTGAATTTAGAACTTGAACTTGAACTTGAACTT
>NC_064289.1:36148340-36157066 GCF_019186545.1 Solanum stenotomum | reverse complement strand
AAGTTGTTTAAATAAGTTAAATTAAATAATGTGATTTTGTTGATGGATTTAGTTGTTGGAATTAAGTCAAAACTAAACTAGTTAAAGTTGTTTAAATAAGTTAAATTAAATAATGTGATTTTGTTGATGGATTTAGTTGTTGGAATTAAGTCAAAACTAAACTAGTTAAAGTTGTTAAGTTGTTTAAATAAGTTAAATTAAATAATGTGGTTTTGTTGATGGATTTAGTTGTTGGAATTAAGTCAAAACTAAACTAATTCAAGTTAAAAAGTTGTTAAGTTGTTTAAATAAGTTAAATTAAATAATGTGGTTTTGTCAATACTAAATTAGTTTTAGGACTATTACTAGTAAAATTATTATTAAATTTTATTTATAATATAATTGAATATCTATTTTTTTGTAGATGGATCATCGTTTGTGGATGTATAATATGCTTTATGAAACTGGTGCTGGTTTGAAACCTGAGTTTATTGACGGTGTTAGAAATTTTATTGAACATACAATGACACTTGACATTTTCAAGATTAATGGATTGGTTAGGTGTCCTTGTAGTGCATGTAAGTGCTTAAATTTTTTTAAACCAGATAGAGTTATGGTTCATTTGTACTGTAATGGATTTAAGCCTAGATATTTTGTATGGATTGATCATGGAGAAAGTGATGGATTGGATGGTATCTTTTATAATTCGATGCCTGTTGATGTATATAATATGGTTGCACCTCATGGCCAAATTAGGGTTGAACAAGTTAGAGTTGAACATGATAGGGTTGAACATGATAGGGTTCATGAAATGATCAATGATGCTTTCGGGGTTCAAGGTGGGATGAAACCGGAACAATATTTTGATGAAGTTCCTAATGAAGAAGCAAGACGCTTTTATGATCAATTAGAAGAGTCTAGTCATCCACTATGTGAAGGGAGTCCGCATTCTGCCTTGTCAATTGTGGTTAGATTAATGAATATTAAATCAGATTGGAATGTTCCTAATGTTGCTATGGACTCAATGGTTGATCTTTTGGGTGAACTAGTTAATTTGGAGTTTAACATACCAAAGAACTTCTATCAGGCAAAACGTTTGGTGTCCAAGTTAGGATTGACGTATGATAGAATTCATTGTTGTGTTAATGGATCCATGTTGTTTTACAAGACTGATAGTGAATTAGAAAATTGTAAGTTTTGTGGACATACTCGTTATAAGAGGACTCCGGCTGGAAAGATGGTCCCAGTTCAGGCGATGCATTATCTACCTCTCATTCCTAGGTTAAAGAGGTTGTATGCATTGATGAGGTCTGCCCCACATATGAGATGGCATCGTGAATATAAAAGGCCGCCGGGTGTTTTGTCTCATCCATCTAATGGTGAAGCATGGAAGCATTTTGATAATGTATATCCTGATTTCGCTAGTGAACCAAGAAATGTTAGATTAGGGTTGTGTTCAGATGGCTTCACACAATTCTTTAATAATGCTTCGCCTTATTTAGGTTGGCCGGCATTTCTTACTCCGTATAATCTTCCTCCTGAAATGTGCATGACCAGTCCCTACATCTTTCTAAGTTGTGTTATTCCAGGTCCCCGGAATTCAAAAAGTTTGATTGATGTCTATCTACAACCATTGATAGATAAGCTCAAACAATTGTGGTTTGAAGGCGTTTTGACTTATGATATATCAACTAAGCAGAATTTTATCATGCGTGCTTTTTTAATGTGGACTATTAATGATTTTCCTGCATACGGGATGTTGTCTGGTTGGATGACAGATGGAAAGCTAGCATGTCCGTATTGCATGGAAAATAGTAAGGCATTCACTTTAAAGCATGACAGAAAAAATACATGGTTTGATTGTCATCGCCAGTTCTTGCCAATGGACGATGAGTTTAGAAAGATGAAAAATGCATTTAGGAAAAATACGGTTGAAAGTGACCCCCACCTCCATTACTCACAGGGCATCAAATTTGGGAGAGAAACTTTCAATTACCTAAAGTTACAGAAGCTTCACCTTCTAGACTTCCTGGATATGGTGTTGAACATAATTGGATCAAACAAAGCATATTTTGGGAGTTCCCGTATTGGAAGGACAATCTGCTACGACATAATCTAGATGTGATGCACATTGAAAAAAATTACTTTGACAATTTGTTTAACACAATGATGGATGTTAAGGGTAAGACAAAAGACAATCCAAAAGCTAGAATGGACATAAAGGAATATTGTAGGAGAAAAGAGTTATGGCTGCAGAAATTACAGAATGGTAAAATAGTTAAGCCCAAAGCCAGCTTTTCATTCACATTGGATGAGAAACATGAAATTATTGAGTGGGTTAAAAATTTTAGGATGCCAGAGGGCTATGCTTCGAATTTAGGAAAGCGGGCAGATATGAATGAAGGAAAATTGATAGGTATGAAAAGTCATGATTGTCATGTGTTCATGGAAACTTTAATTCCTATCGCTTTTAGCCATCTACCCGAAAGGATATGAAAACCAATCACAGAGAGAAGTCTTTTTTTTTAAAGATTTGTGTTCTGGAAAGTTGTTGGAGAGTAGTTTAGATAGGATGGATGAAAATATTCTTGTCACTACTACTAAGTTGGAGAAGATATTTCCATGTGATTTTTTTGATGTGATGGGGCATCTTCCAGTTCACCTTGTACAAGAGGCCCGCCTCGGAGGTCCGGTTCAAACAAGATGGATGTATCCATTTGAAATATTCACTAAGTTATATATATTCGCCAAGTATTTTATATATTAAAATATATATACATATATGCATGTAGAAAAATTGGTAGTTCGAAGCAAACGATTAAGCAAAATGGAAGGATTGAAGGATCATTTGTTCAAGGTCATATTGGGAGAGAAACATGTGATTTTTATTTTTATTACTTTGGTCATGATGTGTCATGTAGGAGAAACAGGCCCAATTGCAATGATGAAGGCGATATTGATCCTTTATTTCCACCGATATCAATTTTTAATCAAAATGGTCGAGGATCTAAAAAGCGTAGAAAGCGAGGCTTCACTGATATGGAAATGCAATCAGCTGTGACACATATTTTGCTTAATTGTCCAGAGATTCAATCATATGTCAGGTAAGTGTTAAAAATATGTTATTAAATTACATACTAATAAGTGATCATTAACTAACGAAATACTTGAATGTAAAATGATCAGCTTGTTCGTAAACGGTAATGAAGCCATCTATACAGAATTTTCCAAATGGCTGAGGAACTATGTAAGTGTGCAATCACTAAGTATTTAATAATATGTTCATGTTATACTAAATTATATTACTTGAAATAACAATCGCGTAGGTTTACGATGAATACTCAAGTGTCCAACATTTGTAATTAGTGAAAGAAGTAGCCCTTGGACCTGAATCTCAAGTACTGACAATGAATAAGTATTGTGTCAATGGTTTTAAGTTTCAAACTGAAGAAGTATCTAGGAACAAGAAAACAAATAATAGTGGTGTCTATATACAAGGTGATGCTGATGGTACTGGTCAAACTATTGAATATTATGGTGTCATTCAAGAGATTATTAAAGTGAGGTATTCAGGTTGGCCTAGTAAGAAGATTGTATTGTTTCGGTGTGAGTGGTTTGACCCATCACATAGAGGCACAAAGGTGGACCATCAACATAATATAATTGAAGTTAAGCACACCAGGAAATACAGAAGTTATGATCCTTTTATTATTGCACAACATGCTAAACAAGTGTATTACGCTTCATATCTATTGCGTAGAGACAAAGCTGATTGGTGGGTTGTTATAAAAAGTAAGCCTGTGAGAAGAATTGAAATTGACAATGTCTTAGATGTGGCGTATCAAAATGATGTTGCAATTGTTCAACAACAAGTTGATGTTGAATTGGAAACTACACTACAACATCCTCAACACATATTAGAAGAAGTATCTGATGATGAGATATTGAATGTTGAGGAAGAAATATCCGAGAATGAGGAAAATGAATCATTTGATGACGAAGAATGGGACGATAATGAAAATGAAACAACTGAGGAGGAAGAATGGGAGAATGATGGAATTGAAACAAACGAGGAGGAATAGTGTAGAATGAAAGTTAGCTAGTACATATGTAAGTGTATTTTACTAATTTTATTTAATTTATGATTTTTATATATATTATACATGTAAATTTGCATACAGATGTCATCAGGTGGTGACAGTGATGGACATCGCGAGCATCTTGGAGTTAGCCAGACTAAACAAGCTAAGAAGAAGAAGTCTAGGAGACCGATAGATCCTGAGGATATTGCAGGATCTATTTCTTCTGCGCCAGAGTGCATCAGCCATGATACTCATTTATTTGCTGTTCTGTTTGGTACGGCGGATCCTCGGCAATATTATCCTAATTATCGTTGACCAATCGGTGCTTCATCTACTTCACAGGCATTGCCTCACGACGCTATGAGGACCTACCTTTACAGGCTATTCGTCGAGCACTACCCTTATCGGCATGTACTCCATCTCCCACAGGTACATCTCCTCAGTTATCTGCCATTAGGCATGTAGATTCTAGTAGCGAGCAGTCAGATACTATGGCCGGTACGCCTTCATTGACTCAGAATTTTGTGCATCCTGATGTATCACCCTCGTCTACAACTGCACCTAGTGCTATACCACATGATACGATGTCTGCTCTAGCTCCTTGCTAGAAGGACAAACTTGGTAGAGTCATGATTGAGCCGGATGGATCATCGTAAGTTTGTTTTGTTATCTATTTGTTACTTTATTTTATTTATTTCTTATACTTTAATTTATTATTCATGAACTAACATATTTATTATGTGTTTTGCAGGTGGCATCCTACAAAGGATGCTGCCCGGGCTTTAAAAGAGTGTGTTAGAAGACTCTATGCACAAGCTTATCACTCTTGGAGCGAGATTTCAAACAGTATACGCCAGGCGATGTTTAATAACTTTAAGGTATATATTTTTTGGTTAAGTTTAGTATACTTTACTTTTTTTTACTATCGATTTAATTAACGTTATTCAATTTTTTTCAGATTATGTGTACTTGGGAGTCGAGGTACAATTTGGTCATTAGGACCACATTTGAGAGGAAGGCATCCGCCAGACTGTCTAGCTGGCAAAAGAGCGTTCGGGATAGTGGTGAGCGTCCCGGTTGGATGTTGCCCTATGTTTTTGATGAATTGGGTCAGTATTGGAACACAAACAACTTTAAGGCAATATCAAATCAAGACAAAATGGCTAGAGGCAGTCTTAAAGGTGGCTCGTTGCACACCGGAGGTGCAAAGACGGTTGGAACAATTGCACGAGAGATGGTAAGTTCTAATTCAAACTTTTAAATAAATAATTAGTTGATACATATATATCGTTATAAATTTCAGTTTTTATTTATAGGAAAAAGAATTGGGACGCACTCCTATTGAACCAGAGATTTTCGAAAAGACTCATGTCAGGAAGAAAGAAAATGAGTTGGATCCAGATGTGTGGGTGGAGGAAAGGGCCGAACGAACTTTTGTAAATTATTTAATATGAATAATATTTATCAATAGTGAATATATTTATGATATGTATATATATTGATGTTAATATTTATATTTAATATGCAGAATGACTTTCATAAGTACGTCGCTGAGAATCTAGATAGTTCGGTTCAATTGACACCTGAATTGTCCACTCAGATTTGGAAAGAAAATGTGGTAGGGGGGACACACAAGGGTAGATGCTATGGTCTAGGCTCTCGCAACGATGTTAGACGCCTTCAGTCAAGCTTAGAAGGTATTGGATCATCACGTCAAGCTGAGGCACTTGACGGTGTTCAGATTGCTGTTATGTCGGATGAAATAGCTAAACTTACAGTGGCACTAGCAGAGTCGGAGCGGAAAAGAGTAGCTGAACAACAAAGCATGAATGAGACCGTTCATCAAAACAAAGAACAAGTGATGAACCTCGCTCGTCGACCTACTACTTCGGCTCCCGATGACACCGACGACGAGAGTGATGAGGATGATTATGTAGATCTCACTTCCTAGTTTAGATCTCTGGACATTTATGAACTTTTTGAAATTTTAAAACGAATTTTAAAAGACTTTATAAGTCTTTAATTTATGATTTAGATACTTTTGAATGTTATTTTAAGTTTGTTGTTTTATGTTTTGTTTAGATTGTTTATAATTGTGTGTGTTTGATTGGGCTGAATAATGTAAAATTGAATTGAATTGCATTTGCAGGTGGGCAGCAGAAGTGCGAGCTGCTACTGTCAAAAATATTGCAGAAAAAGCGACGGATAGCGTGGTTTAGTCTGTCGCTTTTTTGGGATTTAATTTTTTTAAAAACCTAGAAAAGCGACAGACAGCGTGGTTTTGTCCGTCGCTTTTTTGGGTTTTTAAAAATAAAATTTCCAGAAAAGTGACGGATAGTGTCCTTTTATCCGTCGCTTTTCTGGGATTTTCAAAAAATAAATTTCCAGAAAAGCGACGGACTGCGTCGCGCTTTAGAAATTTTAAAAAATTAAAATTAAAATAAAGTGACGCAGTCCATCGCTTTTTAAAAAAAAATTTAAAAAAAGAAAGTAAAAAAGCGACTCAGTCCGTCGCTAAAAGAGACGCAGTCCGTTGCTTTTTTAAAAACGACGTTGTCCGTCGCTTTTTGAAAAGCGTTGAGCTAAAAAGCAACGGAAGTGACTGTGTCGCTTTTCCGTCGATTTTGACCAAAAAAGCGACGCAGTCCGTCGCTTTTGGCCGTCGTTTTTTGATAATTTTTTAGTAGTGAAGTTGACACTTAAACTTGTATAAAATTGAACAAATAGATACATTAATTGTCCTACATGATACCCTAGATGACAATATTGTGTCATACGTAGCGTCCTACATGTATTATGTCATATAAGACACATGTGTCTAGGGGCTTGTTCAATTTTATGTAAGTTTAAATGCCTACTTGTGCACACTCAAAGTTGGAAGACATAGTTGTCTGTTGAAACCAAGTTAATGGTCATGTTTCATATTTACCATTTTATGTTTTTTTTTTAAATTTGTTTATTATATATTTAAAAATTTCGTAAAAAATATTATAAATTACAATAGTTAATAATTTAAAATATATAGATATAAATAAATAAAATTTTTGGTTGACCCTCCGAAATTCATATACACTGTATAAATTAGGGCAAATGTAGTAACATATATTATGTGAAAGTTAAAATTATTATAAATCACAATAATTAAACTTAAATATTTAAAACCTTTTGTTTGGTTGACTTTCCAAATTCCATCTTTATACATAAATTAAAAAATATATAAATCCCAATAATTAACAACTTAAATTTTTTTTATAAAAACTTTGATTGACTCTCAAAATTGGGTTAAGTTCACAAATGACTCTCATATGGTCAAATGAGCCCCCAACTTATTACCAGATTTTCAACTACACACTTATACTTTATGGGGGTCCTATTACCCCAGATTATTTAAATCGAAGTTATTACCTCCCTAAAAAGTCACACCCACATTTATGTTGATAAGTGAAATCCACGCGTTTGACACGTGCAATTTTTTATTTTTTTTATTTTCTTGCTTTTTTGACTGATTATTTTATTTTGTTATTCTTTTTTATTTTTCCTTTTATTTCTCTTCTTGTTCTTGCTCTTCTATCCTTCAATTCCATCTTACCATAGAGCCACAAGTAGAAAGTTATAGAAGCGAAAAAATGAAGCCAGTGAGAAATGTGAAGCCGCTCATCTCAAGAGCTCCGACAAGTTGGAGGAGCGGATCTACTGGAAAGCATTTATAAGTTAATAAGCTTTATAAATCTCACATATTTATAAAGCATAAGCCGCTCATCAAAACTGGAAAAATAGAGCTTGCTTCATATGACACTAATTGGTACTAGGTTAGTGCTACATCTATGACAAGAAAGATCTATTTGAGAGGAGGTATATATTGGTGTTGGTGGATTTCGAAAAAATTTATGATGGTAATTAGAGGAATGACATCCCTCCGCTTCATTTTTGCAAGAGCAAGGCTTCAATAAGAGTAATGACCTAAAAAATAAATTGTCGGTCAAAATCTTCCGATGAGGATATTTTGAGAATTTTTCAAGAGATTCCCAACATTATTGAGTTGTTTGAACAAATTTTGTTAGCTGAAAAAGTTGTTATAATAGCTTCAAAATGATATTTCAATGGTGTTTTAATGGCTCATAGTTGATTTTGAAAATAGGGTTTAAAGTAATTTACTTAATAATTTTTTATTGATGTGGAAAGTAGGAAAGAGATTTCTATCTAGAAAGTATGGTATGTTAATAGATATTGTATTGGTGGTGTTTCCAGATCGTGTTGGTGAAATTTGATGACTATCATGGATGCTCTACTAAGTTGCTAAAGAAGAAGAAGAAAATATATGAGATTAAAATAAATAAATAAATAAATATTAAAAATAAAGTTTTAATATTTATTTTTGATTTTCACTCTCTATGAGAGAGTGGAATACACTCATTTTACCACATAAGCATTTAGGGAGGTAATAATTTCAATTTTAAATAGTTCAGGGGGGTAATAGGACTCCCGTGAAGTAAAAATGTGTAGTTGAAAATTGGGTAATAGATTGAGGGCTCCTTTGGCCATTTTCTCTTCATTTAATGAAAGTTTCTTAAACAAAATTATCCTCCAAATTATGTATCAAAATAAATGAAGCTTTTATTTTGATGACTAAATGGAACTAAAAGTTATATTTCTTCCCCCCCCCCC
>NC_064289.1:35981046-36148330 GCF_019186545.1 Solanum stenotomum | reverse complement strand
CCCCCCCCCCCCCCCATTTCTTTCTTTTTTCTTACGTTTTTTTTTTCGTTTCCTTCCTTTTCTTTCTTAGTTTCTTTTTGTTGTTATTCCTTTTTCCTTTCCTTCTATTTTTTTTCTTTCTTTTTCAATTATAAAATCAATTTTTTTTATACATTTTGTATTTTTAAATAAAATTTATCTTTAGCTTCAAGTTTCAAGGTTTAAGATAAAAAAAAATTCATATTAACTATTTTAAATTTAATATATCTTGATTTATTAGATTTTCTATAAGTCTTTACTTAGAGCCAATGCTTATCCCAATGACTTCAAAAAATAAGTTAAGCCTCATGAGCAACATTTGACACTATTTTTACTATGCGAAATGGTCTGATGGATCCTTGTACTTGTATGAGGTTGTATTCTGAATCCTTCGACTTGACCCATTGTCAGCTGATTCCTTAAATTCAATTAAAATGAGACTTTTAAATCGCTCCAACCATGTGTGTAGCTCATTATCTCTTACATAAATGACATGTCATATCCACATCAAATATAATAATGTCCTGTCATAATTATTTCATAAATATTTTTAAATTATTAACCAAAAATGTTATTCCATAAAAGACAAAAACAATAAATTTTCTACCTATAAAAATAAAATAAAATAAAATAGTTATTTCTCTCACCTCTCCTCCACCTCCCTCAACCCACAACCACGCGTCTCCATTAACATTTTTTTCTTCTTCTTCAAGACCATTGTCTATAGCTGTAACCCGACTCTTCAAGTTCTTAAAAAATATAATTCAATTTTTTCTCGAAGTTTCTAACATTCGTAACTCTAATAGTACTTTTTTACCAACATTTACATCATCCATTTGAACCACCATAAATTTCTTTTCTCCATTAATGCCAATAAATCACCATTAAAATATCAAAATAAATCACAATATGTGTATGAAACTTTACATAACACATTTAACCTAATTTCATAAAGACATTCAACAATCACTTTTCATCCTTCAAGGCTATTGAATCTTTGTCACCTTATGGATTGTAAATAACTCAGAAAAAAGGAAAGAAAAACAAAACTACCATAACAACACATTTTTGTTTCTCTAGGAAGAAAGAAAATATGAAAAAAGGAAAGAAAAGAGAACTTGGAGATGGCGGGGAAGGGGAGAAAAAAAAAGAAATGGGGGTTGGATGGGGAAGAAGGTAATGTTAATTAGAGAGAGAAAGAGAAATGGGGTGGGTGCTGAGGGAAGGAAGAAAGAAGTGATTTTTTTAAATTTTCTTTTGTTTTGGTCATTTTCTTTAAAAAAAAACATTTTTTAGTCTAAATTTGGAGTTCACGCTCCTTCTACGCGTGAAAGCACGTGTTGGTGCCAACTCAATAATTAAATTGCCATATAAGCTTGGTCAATGGTCAGAAGTGCTTAAAATATTGAGTTTCATTGAATTTAAGAGTCCAGTTGACAAAAAGTCAAGTAGAAGCGTTCAGAACACAAACTCATACAAGTACAAGGGTTCATCAAACTATTTCACATTTTTACTAAGTCTAACTTATGGGGAACACAATAACCTTTTCCTTAGAGGTAAAACATAGCTCAAGGGTTAAAAAGAATCACATATGCCTCATGGGCTATAATTTACCCTATTTCACTATGTCTAATTTTTGACAAGTCCTATGACTCTTTCTTTAGAGGCAAGACTTAGATCAAGAACTACAAAATAACAAGTTACTCCCTATGGGTAAAATTTGACACTACCACATTGTGTCTTGATTTATGAGATTATTTATAACTCTTGCCTTAGAGGCAAGACTTAATTGAAGGAATATTAAATAACAAGTTGCGCCTCATAGACAACAATTTACACAATTTTCCCTAAGTCAAACTTATGGTGAACACAATAATTTGTGTGTGTGTGGCAAGACTTGACTGAAGGAATATTAAATAACAAGTTACTCCTCATGGACAATAATTTACACAATTTTCACTAAGTCAAACTTATGGTGAACACAATAATGTGTGTGTAATGACTGATGTACCATAAATTAACAGTACTTTTGATGGTTTAAACTTGGAGTTTTACGTGTGTCTTAAGCATTTTTAGTAGATGTAATGGTATTTTTCTTGGATTTTGTAGGAAATGGGTTTGGAGCAGTTGGCACTGAAATGTTGTGCCATCATTGATTTTTTGAGCGTTGACAATTTGACCTACGAGGCGTAACTCTTCTATGAGCTGTAGGTAAAAGACTATGTTGGATACAGTTAACAAAATGGAAAGCTCAATGGATTTCGAAACATGTCATAATCTAAAAAATGCTAGAGAATTACTATATATATATATATATATATATATATATATATATATAATATACACACACACTTAATATATACATAATATACTTATTTGCTAGAAAAACAAGCTAATTCTTTTCAAAAGATTTTTCTACTCTTCCACCAGCCAAATCTCTAGGTTAAGGAACTATGTGTGGGACAAAGAAGGTGCCGAAGGATTCCAGTGACAAGGCTTCAGTCCGCAAGTCGATATAAATCAACACCCCCTCCCAAACTAAATTTTTTCTTTGAGTGCAGGAACACAGGAATCAAGAAAGATAACATCAAGCCTTGGGGCATGACCAGACACGCCATTCGACTTCTCACAATCATGAGCCAAAATACTCTTTTCCTACTTTATTTCCCGGAAGTATTTCAACTTGCATCTTATGTCTAAGAATATTTCATTTATTTTTTTTGCAGGTACGCTCAAGATTCGGATCAAATACTGAAGAAAAAGAGGGCCCTCGTAGGAAATTGGATAGTTAGCTTTCTGTCAAAATAACTCCACCAACTAGAGGTTATAATCTAACCTCATCAATAACTCCGCCAATAGGAGACCACCGCATAACAACGTGAAACTCCACAAGTCTGGGGTTGTACGTAGCAAATGTCACTAAACTCGACTGATCGGAGGACGTACATAGCAAAAATCAGCTAAACTCCACCAATTGGAGATTGTACATATTAAACATTGTCAAACTCCACCAATCAGAGGCTGTACATAGAAAACATCAATCGAACTCCGCCAGTCAGAGGTTTTACATTACAAGCTTTACATAGACAGATACATGCTTTTACATTACAACGGCCCCGCCAGGCGGAGGTCTACATTACAAGTTTTACATAGCCAGATACATGCTTTTACATGACAATACCCCCGCTAGTCGGAGGCATTACATTACAAGATTTACACAGCCAGATGCATGGATTAACATTACATCAACCCTGCCAATCGGAGGTCTACATTACAAGTTTTACACAGTCGGATATAGACTTTTACATTACAACAACCCTGCCAGCCGGAGGCTTTACACGGCCAGATGCAGGCTTTTACATTACAACAGGTCCTTTAGTCGGAGGCCTCTACATTACAAGTTACTTTACCTATATCAGATTCACAACACAAAAAAAGAAGACATCAACGATCGTTTGAACATCTACACTCTACTCCTTACATTACTATTTCAATTTATAATTTTTTAAATCGCAACAGGTACTTTTCACCCTTTTACATGTTTTCTAGGACAACGCATTACAATGAGGAACTCCCTCTAAGCAACAAACAAGGGCAAGTTAGTGCAATGTCAAACATCGCTAGCTACGTTAAAGATTCACTTTCAAAACTCAACTCGACTCGATTTTTAGAAGTTCAGATTTAAATCTTACTTATAACTCTTTCATGTCTCAGTTCATTATAACTCAACACTAGGGCATCCTTTTGAAAATTCATTTATCTACCATAAGTCTTTAGTAGAAATTGCTACTGAGCATTTCTCATTCAAGTTTCTTTAGAACTATGTCCCATCCCTCTATTCTTGATATTTTCTTCATACCTCGCCATCAAAAGATCTCAGTATTATAATAATTCGATACTGGGGCAAATTTTAATCAAAATCTTCTATTCTCCTACACTCTCGAACTATATGACCTGATTTCTCATGAAACCTGAGATATGTAGGCAACTCGGAAGACAGAGTGCGGCCATAACTCCATAAACATTTCTTGCCGAGCTGTTGCTCAAAGTATATTTTGGTGGTCGCCTAAATTGGATCGTGTCAGTATTTCTTTGTCCACGTCTTCTCTACTCTCCTCCATTGACAAAGAAAGGGGCAAGTTGTTGACACCCAATTTTGGCTCTCCACATTTATTTAACTAAAGTTTTGATAATAATAATAACAGCAACAACAACAACAACAACAACAACAACAACAATAACAATAACAATAATAATAATAAAATATATATGTGTTATGAAATTTTTGTAGGAATAAGAAAAGATTGTTAATTATTTATTTTATTTTGATAAATTTATTTCATAAATATTATTTTATATTATATAAATATTACTACTTACTACCTCATTTTAAAAATTTTACATCAAATAACTATTGTTCTTAAGGGTTAACTCAATTTTTCTAATTCAATATAATTTCTATTGTTACAATAAACATTATTCGACATTTTTTCAAAATTAGGAAAGCTTAATTAATTAATGAGTTACTAATTTATTTAATTTTATTTTTAGAATGATTAATTCTATCAAATAAGCTAGTCTTGAAAAATAATTATTTTTAATTTAATAAATTATGGCTATTTAATAAAGAAGATGATATAATTTAAATGGACTTAATTTGAGCAAAATTTAGCAATTCAAGTCATTCTAATTCAGCCAATCTGTGCGGCCAAAATTAATTAAGACTTTAATAGACTCCTACGCCGCCCTATACTCTTCTCTCCAAGAAACATGTCTCTTCACGTTTTCTAGACCACACTTCTCATCCCCCCAGATTGTTTTCTCCACAAACACACCAGACTCTTCTCCCATCTCCGCCATGGCCGCCCCACGTGCTCTTCCGTCATGTCTGTCAGAAAAATGGCTTTGAACCACCAAAAAATGTCAATTTCTGACGGTTCATTGCTCCATCAATCATTCAACCCTTTCAAATCGACCTGAAAAGGTCGATTCTTTGAGAGATTTCCTAACCTCTTCATCATTATTTTTCTGTTCTTCCTCAGATTTGGCTTCCCGAGAATTCAAAATTTGAATTCTTAGGCCAAGTGGAAGTTCTAATTCGTCTATAAAAGGAGACCTTTGGTTCTCATCCAAGAATCGACCAAGATCATCCAAAAAATGGGACAAGATTAGAGAGAGAATCACCAAGGCAAACGTAACAAAAGCTTTTAGAGTTCAAAAAATATTTATCTCATCTTCTCTAGTCCTTTTGTTTTCGGTCATAAAATCGAGTTCGAGGAAGTCCGAAGTTGAAATCTTTTGACGCCAAAGCTCTTGTTTGCTGCTCTACACAAGATTTTAGATATGCCAACATGTTCAAAATACAAGGTACATACATATATATGTTATGCACAGAAAGGTGTAACTTCTATATTTTTATAATTAGTTTTTCTACACATGACCTATTATTTTGTTATACTTTATACTATTATTTTTTGTCTACTATCCCTTTTACGAATGCTATTTATTTATTTTTTATAAGTTATAAATCCCTACACTTATATATACATATTATTTTACTACATCTAATTTATCGTCAATTTGTCCCTACATGTAAATAAAATAATAACACATGATTTTAAACAACATACATGTATATATTATACTTTATAATAAATCTAGCTAAGATCACAAACTTTATATAATATTTTAATATTTAGTATCATTCTTATTTACTTTAATTGTTTATTTCTAGGAAACTCCATCTTTTGTATTTTCATTCAAAAAACATATTTTACACATACTACTACATATTTATACTCAGCTATTATCTCATTTTATTTTCCTTTGCATCTTAATTCTATATATAAATAAAACAACAATTTTTAACATCCTTTAAACTCAATATTTATATATCTTTGATAAATTTACATAAGACACATCTAATTTTTTAGCATATAACAATGTCGCACATTTTAAGTGCATTTATTTATTTACTTATTTATAGATGTATATATGTCATACCTTGTATTTTACTCTTTTTCTTAAATTAATGAAATTTACTTTTCATAAATTTTAAAGCAAATAAATTGAATAAATCTTCCTACTTATTTTTTTTAAATTGAGTTTTAGGACTATCTTCGAATAGGTTCTGAGAGATGCTTAATACCTTCCCCTCGACTAACCAAAATTCTTACTCAGAATCTCACTGGTTTCGCAAATCAAAACAGAGTTTAAATTTACATATAAAAATGGTTTTCTTCATTAAAATTAGGCGGCGACTCTAAAACAAACAATTTTCAAAAAATAGAGTGGCAGCCATATTATATTGTGAACTGTGAACTGTTTTGGCTAGTTTGAAATAGGGGTGCGACTGCTTGGAGACTCTGCTGGGGAAACCCCATGTACTTACTTAGGTTTTAACCATAGAAAACTCAATTTAGACATAACATTTTTGATTAATTGTTTATTTTCAGCTTATTATTTGCTTTGCTAAAATGATATATAGCTTTGATTGAAAGGTCGCAAGTCAAATCCAAACTTGTGTTCCCTATTTATTTTTGAAACACTATTTGTTACTGCTTTCATCACACTGTCATTTTCACTTGCTATTGAGTTTTTGGCCATACACAAACACACACTGAACACGCGAGGGGTGTTCTGCACTCCTCCGAAACTCTCTTTGGATTCCTTAGTTTCAAAGTTGGCGCAATTAAGATAGTGCGCCTTCTCGCAATTATTCAGCCCACTCTCAATCATCTAGGAAAAATTCCTACTCTAGAAATAGGTCATATTGCATATCCTTAGGCAAGACAATATAAGGTATTGTCATTGCGTTTAGGAAACCACCCAAATGTCAATGAGTTTCTTCTTTAAAGCTCGACGACATACATTTTGTGTGAAATTGATATGAATGATCCAAGCTAAAACACTTTACGGATTTGGAGCAAATAAACTCATCATACTCTTTACCTTTCTTTCAGATGCAAATCAACCAAAACCTCCCTAATATTAGGATGATGACTGAGGTCCCCCCGAACTTTGAAAGATTGGTGGGAAAACATTCGAGTGGCATACAGAAATCAGATTATGCCATACCTGGGGACATTAACTAATTTACTAAATGTGGAGGCAAACAAGTCACTCATTACTCTAATGATTGAATTCTGACAACCAGCTACAGTAACTTTTCAGTTCACATATTTTGAAATCACACCAACACTGGAGGAGATAAGTCAAATTCCTGATTTGCCATTGGCTGGCAGAGAACCCTTGGCCCCGCGTACTATGTCGGGAATTGGTTTTCTTCAAGTCTTTGGGGTTGAGAGTAAGTCCAGGTTTGCAAAGAGTTGATGAGGGATATGTCAAGTTAGATTATCTGTTTAAAAGGTTCGATCGTTGAGAGAGTTATGATAGGTTCCAACAAGAATTCTTCATCTCCAGGGTTGATTGGGAGAGGCACACAACTATTGTTTTCATGATGGCCTTTTTGGGAATTATGATCTTCCCAAAGAAAAGAGATTGTGTCGATATCAACCAATTGCCTATGGTCATTTACATGTTTAGAGGACCTGTTAGAGTGACCATCGTACCCATAATCTTGGCAGAAATATTTCGATCACTATCCCTCTGCTCTAGAGGATATGATCACTTTAGGGGCAGTAACCTGTTGCTACAGATATGGGTGTTGGAACACTTCTATCAAAGACAAACAAAAAATGGCATTAACGCGGACGTACATAACAAAATCAGAAGCCATGCGATGAGATTGAGCATGTGGGATGCCCCAAATAATGAAGATGGTTGACACTTTTTCCTGACCCACCTCAAAGGGAACCATATTCAGTGGCGACTACCATGGGTCCATGGCCGAGCTCAATTGATAACATCCCACGTTTGTTTCATTGAGTTGATTGGGTTGGAAGGCTTCCAGCCTTACGCACCTCTAAGAGTGCTCCGGCCGTTTGGAATTACCCAAGGCATTCCTTCATAGTCAAATATGGCACTAATAGAGGTCGATTAAGAAGGAAGAATCCCGACCAAAAGGATCACAGATTTGGTACAAGAATGGTATGACATTCTTGACTTAGGCATGGGGGTTGAGTCGTGGTTCACCCTAGAATATTATACTTGGTTTATGATGGGAGAAATTCTCACAAGGCCCAGTTGTGACAGCATCTTGTGGTTCACATTCACCCAAAGATCAAATCAAATTGACATTGAGCTATTGAACCTCATGCCCATCACCACAACCATGTATCATTAGGTGACCCCATGGTCTGTCGACCATCTCATACAGGTAGTTGATGATGAACCAAAGGAATAAATGGAGGAAGACCCAGAAGAGGGTCCTAGAGAGCCAACTGAGGAGATGGAAGAGGATTCAGAAGAATATTCAGAGCATGACCCTAACTTGTATGACCCCAGAGATGGAGGCGTGATGCATATGGAGAATGAACTGGTTCCAACAGCAAAAAACGCTCACTCGAATTATGGTTCCATAAGGTTCGATGAAAGGGAAGATTCAAACCATTGGGAATGAAAGGTCGACGAATCCCCAGAGTACCACCTAGGGCCATATTATGATGTGGACGATGACGGTGACAATGCCCCAACCTAGCCGTAGATCGTTAGTTTTCTCCGAACTCTCTCATAAGCTCCTTAAAGTGTCATATGGCCTAGCCCTCTTGTATGCCTTATGGCCACCCCTATACATTCATTTCTTAGGGTTTTGGTCACCTACATTAGTGTAATAGCCAGATTGCCTTGATCAATGAAGTTATGTTTGCTCCAAATCTAAAATGTGTTTAAATGGATCATTCATTATCAGACTAATTGTAACGTAGGCCCACCTCAGGCAAAATGAGGTTCTATAGTAGGACGCGATTTGAATGTCACTAAATTAGCGTATATATGTATTACACTTACATATTTGTTACATTTCAATATCTCCCAAACTAACATAGTTTCCCTTATTATTTGTTTTTTCATCATTTATTCCCAAAATTACGTTGATTTGTGCCGACTTGTTAATTGGCTGACTCACGATATAACCTTCGATCAAAAGGAAAGATAGCTGACAAAGACGAGTTCAACGTTGCTGCGAACATAATGATACCTATTGAGAACCCCGAAGGTTCTCGAAACGTAACATACATCCAAAATGAAGAGAAAATGGCTCACATGGAGCAAGAACTCAAGATCTTGAGGAAAGAATTACACCAAGTTCAAGACATGGCCAAACTATCGACTTCCACTTTCCCAACTTTTAAGACACATATCTACTTCCCAAAGGCAGACTTGCCTTTTTGCTGACTTACCAAATCAGCCAGAACTAACTCAACACGCTCCCGCTCATGGTCGAGTTCCATCGGCTTCTTTAACCGCAGTCAGAATCGTTCCTAACCTCTCTAATTGCAACCCTACCATGCCTACAATGCAGCATATACTTGGGGCACATGTCACCACTCCCTATAAGCCACATGTTCTACTTGTATATACCACTGGAGCTCCTACCTTCACAACGCCAGCTGAAAGTGATTGCATCGATCAATGTCCAACTTCATGGTCTGAGAAAGCCATTGAAAAGCTTACAAGTCACTAGAGGAACAAAGAGCCTGGATTCTAATGACTTGTGCATCCATCCAGACATTGACATGCTGGTGGGGTACAAACCACCGAAGTTTGACATGTTTGATGGAAAAGTGACCTTCACGCACATTTAAGGGCATACTATGAAAAGTTAGTCGGTGTAGAGAGAAATGAGAAGATGGGGATGAAGTTGTTCATCCAGAGTCTATCTAAAGAAGCATTGACCTGGTATACGTGCCAAGACCCTCAAAAATGGTGTGACTAACAGGAAATGGCTGAAGATTTTATGACTCATTTCAGATTCAATACTGAAATTACAGCCGATAGATTTTCATTGGCCAACATATAGAAGAAGCCATCTGAGAATTTCCAAGAGTACGCACGACGTTGGAGAACTGAAGTCGCAAGGGTGCAACCACCACTAGATGAGAGTGAGCTATCAAAGTACTTTATTCGAACTCAAAAGGCATCTACTTTGACAAGATGATGTCATTGATGGGCCAGAAGTTTGTAGAATTGATTAAGATGGGAGACTTCATAGAGGGGGGTGTTAAATCTGGGAAGATTCAGTCTATGGTCGCATTGCAAGCTGCAAGTAGGGTCATGCAATTGGGTGCCATTAGCGGCATCAAGAATAAAAGAGAGGATGTTTCAACTATCACTTACTAATAGGGAAGACCATCCCATCGATACCCCAACAATCCCCAAATTGTTGCAAATACTTCTTACGTCCCATACCTAGTATATAATACCCAACCACACTATAATCCACCCTGAGCACTAGCATACCAAAATCCATCAGACCATAAGTCACTGTCAAAGTACCAATCCACCAAAATAAACCAACATATGCATCGAGACCATGTCCAAATCTTGAAGCAAGAAATGCTTGTGCTTACACATTGTTTGCCGATCCCTATGCTTAATTATTTGAGAGCTTAACGACAACAGGAGTGTTGCAACCAGTTGAAGGGAAACTTCCCGATCCAATCCCTCGTAACTTCGATAGAAACAAGCGATGCGCTTACCACTCGGGAGTCCAAGGACACGACATAGAAGATTGTTATGGTTTGAAGAACCAAATCGAGTCTTTGATCAAGAGAGGAGTAACCAAATGCACTCCAGCACCTCCCAATGTAAACAATAACCCCTTACCAAACCATGAGAATCGAAAGGTCAACATGGTTACTCCAGATGAAGAATATGAGGGCCCTGACTATCCAGGAATAGATGAAGCAAATTCCATGACATCTGCGGCGCAACCTATTATCACTGTTCAACTAAGGGAACCTCTGACTTTACAAACATATCTCCCAAGAGTTGTAGTGACCACCATAATCACTAAAAAGCCTGAGTATGACACAAAAGCAGTCCTATGAGACTATCGAACATGCGCCAAGGTCAAGACGATTGATGTTGCCATGGCTCAGGGAATGAATTGGTTGGGAAGGTGTTATACCTCGGAGGATCTAAATCGAAGAGCCCTCGGAAAGGAATATAATATAAATAAGAATGTTACTGATGCTGAAGACGATGAATTTTTGAAGAAGATGCAGCATAAGGACTATTCAGTCGAAGAGCAGCTTAAAAAGATGCCATCCCACATATCTATTTCGTGTCTGCTTATGAGTTCTGAAGCTCATAGAAATGCTTTGATGGAAGTGTTAAACGGAGTGAACATTCCAAGAGAGACCACAAGTGAAACCTTAGCTTCAACAATTGGATGGATAGTGGAAGCTAACAAGATCTCTTTCCATGATGATGAGTTGCCTGCGGAAGGGGCTGGGCATAACAAAACGCTTCACATCGCAGTCAAATGTTGTTATAAGATTGTGACTCGAGTTCTAATTAATGGTGGTTCTGGATGCAATATTTGTCCTTTCACCACTGTGAGAGATTTAGGTATGAATATGGGAGATATAAGGGAAAGTCGTGTGAATGTTAGAGCTTTTGATGGAGCACAAATAAGTGTCATTGGAGAGATCTATCTCGTGTTGCAAGTGGGGCCGGCTGAATTGCCCATCTTATTTCAAGTGATGGATGTATCATCAGGCTACAACCTGTTGTCGGAAAGAGCGTGGGTTCACATGGCCAGAGAAGTTTGTTCCACCCTTCATCAGTGTGTAAAGTTTGAATGGGGTCGAACAGAGGTTACCATTCACGAGGAGCTCAGTCACCCTATTCTTTCTGTAATTCTATTACGATCGCTGCCGAGTTAGAAGGATCCACTTTTCACACTTTGGAAATTATGCAAACTGTAAGGGTCAATAAGGAAGCAGAGCCAGATGATACAAAATTTTCAAGTGCAACAAAAATGGTTGCGTCTAAGATGTTGAAGTATGGGTACCATCAAAAGAGTGAACTCAAACCAAAGTCCAATGGCATAGTTGGGCCAATCTAGCTGAAGCATCACAGAGGCACCAACAGACTCGAATATAAGCCTACCTTGGGAAGGGTCCACCACGGGTCAAGCAAGACAATCTTCATACTAGAACAAGCTTTGATTCCAGATCAAACAGACATTGATGCCACCGTAGAACGAATAGGCAATCTGTTCGTGGCTATGGTTGGAGAAGAGGAAGAGAGAAATCTATGCAAATTGACCATTCATGATGCTGAACCTGGAGAAATCTTGCAGAACTGGACCATCAGCCAATCCCTGTTTCAACCAGAGTCTTGGTAGTGTGGAAAATAAGTTTTTATTTTTAAAATTCGCATGATCAAATTGAGGCTTGAATCATGCCTAATCTTTTGTTGCTTGACTATTCTAAAATCTAGAATACTTTGAAATAAATAATCTTTATTTTTCTTAAAAATCGCCTCGTTAGTTTAAATATCTATTTATATTTAATTACCTTTTGCACTTTTCAACACTCATATTAATACAAATCCTCGTTCAACAATTATGACATGTAATGAATCCACCGAGCAAGGTGAAAGCAATGAACAAGATCACGAAAAGTACGGTGAAAGCATGATGCCTGAAAATCTACCACATGAGATCGAGCAAGTTGAAGTCAGAAAAAACCCAATATGGATGAAATAGACGTTGTCAACTTAGGAGATGAGGAAATCTCGAAGGAAACACGAGTCAACATACAATTGGAGGATGAAAGAAAATAAGATTTAATAGAGCTGCTTAAGCAATATGGTGATGTATTTTCCTGGTCGTACGATGACCATGTCAGGATTAAGCTTTGATATTGTCTCACACAAATTACCAACTGATCCCACTTGTCTTCTTGTTAAAAAAAAAGACAAGAAAGTTCAAGCCGAATTTGAGTTTAGGGATCAAGGAGGAGGTAACTAAGAAAATTGAGACGAACGTTGTGAGGGTTACAAACTACCCCATATGGTTAGCCAACATTGTGTCTGTGCCTAAAAAAGATGGAAATATCAGAATATGTGTGGACTATCAAGATCTCAATAGAGCAATTCCTAAGGATGATTTCCCTTTTCCAAATATTCATGTAATCATTGATAATTGTGCAAAACATGAGTTGCAATCATTTGTCGATTGCTTTGTAGGATATCACCAAATCTCGTTGGATGAAGATGATGCAAAGAAGATATCGTTTATCACTCCATGAGGGGTGTATTGATATAGAGTAATGCCTTTTGGTCTAAAAAATGTTGGTGCAGCCTTGATGTTTGCGTAATCAAGACACAACTTCCAATTCGAGTGTCTACGATCTTACAATAGTAATATAACCCAACCAGGGTTGGGGTCTAGTCCCAAGGGATTGGTTTTGAGAATTTATAGAAAAATAAAATTTGGTTCTAATTAGTCATAGCTATAGACATTATTGAATATAAACATACTAAATCTAAAGGGGGTGACGCAAGCGTCAATTATCAATGGGGTTTTTTGTATAAATTAATAACTACAAACAACAAAAATATACGAAAACCAGATAATGAGATAGAATTCTTGGGATGTGATAGAAATACGGGATAAACTAAACTGTCGGGTACATGCTTTTGATAGTAAATTGTTGAGTATTTGTGACTAGGCTAGACTATAGTGGGGTAAATTCTCTCTCGAGCAACTTACCCTGAATCGACTCGGTTTCTCTCGAATACTGAGTTGCCACTTTAAGCACATCCTCCGCCTTAGCCCATTCACTCTCTCAAGCTGAATGTGTGGGAGAAGGACTAGGATTTACTCTCTCGAGCTGAACCCATGTCGACCTAATACCACCAGCTATCAATTTAGTAGTCTTAGTTTTACGACCCCTCTCTCTCTCGCAAGCCGAAAACACTAAGATGAAATCACATTTGCAACTATAACTCCATTAAGTTCATACACAACTACTAAACGAAATCACACTTAAACAACGAATAAACCATCAACAAGCACTACTAAAAAAATAGTGAATACCAACCTAAAAATTACTGACCTCAAATTGAGGTCGGTAATTTCTGACCTCCGGAGGTCAGTATTGTTAAAAAGAATAATAAATAATCTTTTTTTAGAAAACTGACTACAAGAAGTCGGTTAATATGTAAAATAAAGCGGGAAAACCAAATTCCGACCTCAAGAGGTCGGAATTTTTTTTGGAAATTTGAATTATAATTAAAATCGACCTCTTGACGTCGGTATTAAATAAATAAATAAATAAAAGTATTTTATTTTTTCTCAATTAAATATAAAAAACAAAATTAAGAAATATTTTGAATTAATTTTATTTAAATCGTCTTCCGGAGGACGGTTTTGTCTAAAATAAAAAACAAAAAAATTTTAATACCGACTTTCAGAAGTCGGTAAAATTAAATAGTACGTAATTAAATTAATTTTCATTAAAATATTTATATAGTGACTTTCAGAAAATTAATAAATTAATATTTTCAATTAACTTTAAATAAATCGTCCTCTGGATGACGGTTTTATATAAGTTAAAAATAAATTAATATAAAATACTGACCTCATGAGGTCGGTATTTTTGTTTCATCTAATTACTTTTAATAAAAGCGACATCCAGAGGTCGGTTTGTTTAAAATGTTCCTATTAATGATAATTTTGCTATCATAATACTAAATTTTTTCATTTTACCCCTACAATTAATTGTTCAAAAAAGTGTAACAATTTTGTATACTTTTATAAATAAAAAGTTAGATCAATAATCCATATTTAGAGTATGAAACTAATTTGATATGAAAACCGACTACAATATGCAAAATAAAGCGGGAAAACCAAATTCCGACCTCAGGAGGTTGGAACTTTTCCCGGAAAAATGAATTACAATAAAAACCGACATCTTGATGTAGGTATTAAATAAATAAATAAATAAAAATATTTTATTTTTTCTCAATTAAATATAAAAACCAAAATTGGGAAATATTTTGAGTTAATTTATTTAAATCGTCTTCCGGAGGACGGTTTTGTGTAAAATAAAAAACAAAAAAAATTATAATACAGACTTCCGGAAGTCGGTAAAATTAAAAACAAGTAATTATATTAATTTTAATTAAAATATTTATATAGGGACTTCCAGAAAAATTAATAAATTAATATTTTCAATTAACTTTAAATAAATCATCCTCCGGATGATGGTTTTATAAAAGTTAAAATATAAATTAATATAAAATACCAACCTCCCGATGTCAATATTATTTAATTAACATGATTACTTTTTATTTATCTTAGAATTTAATGTGATACCGACCTCATGAGGTCGGTATTTTTTATTAAATCTAATTACTTTTAATAAAAGCGACATCCGGAGGTCGGTTTGTTTAAAATAGTCCTATTAATCATAATTTTGCTATTGTGCATAATACTAAATTTTCATTTTACACCTACAATTAATTGTTCAAAAAGTGTAACAATTTTGTATACTTTTATAAATAAAAAGTTAGAATTCATGGAATAAACAAAAAAATATCTATAATCCATATTTAGAGTATGAAACTACGTTGATGTGAATTAGGAGAGAATTATACTTATATTTCTAGAGTAATGTACAAATTCTATCAGTCTGTCGTCAAATCATGAACTTAATATCTCATGTAATGATGTAGAGGTGAAGAGCTAACATATAATCCATTCAAATATGAAATGCGAGATAATACTTATAGAAATGTCATGATAACAATTAATTAAATTTTAAATTTATAATTAATTATTTAATTATTTGTATGTATAACCTTCAATGTCTTATCTCGTTTTATGAAATAGACAATAGAACATCGTAAATTACTGTACAAAGCAAGTTCTATCAAGATTATTACGTTCGATGTTTAATGGATGTCAAATGTAGTGATCATATCGTAGACAATGACATGTAAAAGATAATTCATCGGAGTATGAAATACGTTGATTATATACTTCTCAAGTAGTTTAACAAATCAAGTCTTATATATTAGTGGTTCAAATATGATAAACATTATCAATTAACGAAATACCAATGATTAATTTAAGGAGATTTATATATTAAATTTGATCTTGATAAACTTCTGTTGATCGATAAAATTAAATTTATATAATTAGGAGGTATATAATTTAAATTTATAAAATTAAATAGATCAATAAAATTAAACTTTTATTGATTTGTAGTTAAATTAAATTTATAATATATATAATTTTAATTAATAAAATCAACCTCAAGAAGTGAGTTTATATTAAAATATATTAATAAATACCGACCTCTTAAGGTCAGTATATTTAAATTATTATTTTATTTAAATAATATTGACTTCACGATGTTGGTATTTTATTAAATATTTTTAAATATAGATAGTTGTTTTAAAAGATAATGACATCCCGTGGTCGGTAAATTAACACTTCTTTTAAAAAATGAATGATAATCTCAAAACCCTAAGTCATCTCTTTCACTAAGGCTGGGCACCGGAACGGGTTGTATCGGTACCATTCCGGTCCGTTCTGGTACCATTCCGGTCCGTTCCGGTCCGGTAGTATTCGGGACGGGATGGGATACATTGAACCGGTACACGGAACGGAACGGTACCATGATTTGGTACCGGTATACCGGTACCGGTTCATCCCGGTTCATTCCGGTTCCGTTCCGGTCCGGTCCGGTACCGGTCTGGTCCCGGTAAATCATTTTTAATTAAAAAAAAATAATATTTTTGTCATTATTTACTTTTATTAGCATTTTTTTGTTTATTTAATTTTTTTAAAATTACAAACTTAAGTTATTTAACTTACAAGTTATAAGTATAACTTAATAACTTATAAACTTCAAAAGATTCAAATCTTTAAAACTTATAACATAACTACATAAGCTCAAAAACTAAAAAAAAAAACTTTATTAATCTTAACTTACAAACTTATATACGTAAAAATTTAAAAAAAATCTTTAAATTAAACTTAAGTAAAATTATTATAAATTTTAAAACTTAAATACTATAAACTAAAATAACTTAGAAAAATAAAAAAAGCATTCGAATTTTCGTAATTCAAAATTACTCAAAAAAAATAATTATTTTTTGAAATAGCTATATGTGCCGTCCCGTTTATCCCGTTCTGTTCCGTTCCGGTCCATTCCGGTCCGTCCTGGTTCTATCCCGGTATATAGTGGGACGGGACGGAACTGAGCCTCCATCCCGGTAATTCCGGTCCGGTTCATCCCGGTACCGGTCAACAACCCGGTCAAACCATCCCGTTCCGGTCCGGTACCGGTTTGTTCCGGTCCGGTGGTCCCATTCCGGTCCGGTACCGGTTTGCTCCGGTCCGGTGGTCCCATTCCGGTCCGGTGCCCAGCCTTATCTTTCACTTCTAAATCTATCACTCCTCTCTCACGTTGCGCTCACCCCTACCCCTGCCCGGCGCCCACTCCTACCATCTCGACCGGTGCTGCCTTGATCGGCAGCAGGTAACGCCACCATCCCCGACCATTGCAACAGGAGGTCTCAACAGCAACATGAGATTGCGCGCAGCAGCAGCTGGAGGTTGCGCGCAGCAGCAGCCGGAGGTTGCAGCAGCATCGCGTTTCTGATAGGATTTGAATTTTTACTCCTAAATCTAACAATTATTTTTGCTTTTCCTATGGCTGCGTTTAGCTGCTTTTCTTATGGCTGGGTTTTATTAGCAGCTGCAAACTCCGAACTCCGAGTTGTGATTGTTCATCTATAATAGTAGTATTTTTTTTGCAGAAGTTCCTTTAACTCCAATTCTCTGCTATAACATTATTCGTTGTGTATTTTTTGAAATTCCAAACTCCATATTACACTTGGTTATTCTTTGTTCTCATCATATTCCAACTTTATATGTTAATTGGTGTTACCCAACAACCTTGTTTGTTTTGCATCACTAGTAGCTCATTGCTCTTTCTGCTGATATGTACACAACTCCCAACATTGGCAATGGCATTGATCTGGACAACTACTCTTGGGATCAATTCGTACAGGGGGTTAAGGAGACCATTAACACTACTGAGGCCATTGAAGAGAACAAGAAGGGGCTTTTAGGTATTTATTTTTTTTTAACAAAATGTCTCATCTGTGTTTTACTTTTTTTTCCCTGGTGTTTTAGAGGAGTATTTAGTTAGAGGCGTGTAACTTTCGGTTAGGAATTTTGGGAAATGAGTTAACACAATGGTTACATACTGATTGTCCTAACTTGTGCTTCAATTCTGCTCCCTTGAACTCTTGGGTTACATATTGATTTGAATCTTGATCTTGAATATTATTTGATATATATTTTTATGGTTATTAGGCATAAGTAAAGTTTATTTGAGTTCGATTTGTAAAGCAATGATAGTTGATGGCTAGGTCATTTCAAATGTTTGCACTTATCAAGTGTGTTTAGAGCCTAATGTTCTGAAAACAAATAAGTGTATCAAATAGCCCAGTTGAAGCTTCATTCTTGATCTTTAGAGTTATATTTGTACTACATTTTAGTGAAAGTTAATGGCTATGTGGTTTCAGATCATTAACACATGATTGAAGCCCTACTCTTGCTCTTTTGGAATTTGGAATTTGATAGCAGAGGACTTATGTGGTTTTCATTTGCATTGTGCCAATCTGCTGAGGGAGGGTCGATGTTGTGGCTTTCTTTTGTTGTCTCCTTTATTTGTCGCTGGACTTGATCTTCTTACCTTTTATGTCATCATGGTAAGAAGACCAAGTAATGTACAAAACACAATGTTGCCATTTTACCTTTTATGTCATCGTTGGACTTGGTCTTCTTACCTTTGATCAAATGACCCGTTACATTCATATCCCTGTTGCTCTTTTTTATATTCATAAACCAAGTAATTTTATATCTCAAATAACTCATAATTTCTTAAAGCAAACCTGTTTTTCTTATTGAAATTATTTTAAAGTGAAAAGGATATGATTGTCAAGTAACTTTCATTTGAAATTTTCATGGTGCAAGGACTTGGATGACCACTAAAGAAATTTTCAATTGTTTCTTTTCTTGCTAGGCAACTGAGGAAGCTTAACATCTAAAAAAGTTGATACAAGACTGTACTACTTCTTTCATCAAAGTAAGAGATAAGGTTTGGTGTTTCTAAATTACCAAAGTTCAAGTACAATTGTTTTTTATAATGTGTTTGTGTCCATCTAGCATTGATACTTAGCTTTAATTTTGTAGTAATTTGTTTGTGTCCATCGAGTGTTTGTTTAGCATAAGTACCAACACTAGTTGATCCTATTGATGATAAAATTGATTTTCTTACAAGATCGATTTATGTGCATCTAGTGTTGATATTAAGCTTTAATTTAGGATTAATGTGTTTGTTAAGCATAATTACCAACACTAGTTGATCCTATTGATGACAAAATTGATTTTCTTGCAAGATCGATTTGTGTCAATCTAGTGTTGATATTATGCTTTAATTTAGGAATAATGTGTTTGTTAAGCATAAGTACCAACACTAGTTGATCCGTCTAGTGTTGACACTTAGATTTAAATTTAGTTTTGACTTGTTTAGTTGTTGCAACTGAAATAAGTTCAAATGAAGTTTAATTAACCCCTAGCTAGTTTGGCTCATTATTTAAAATAATGTGGTTTAGTTGGTGGATTTAGTTGTTGGAATTAAGTCAAAACTAGTTAGAGTTAAGGTTGTTTAGTTGTTTAAATAAGTTTAAATAAATAATGTAGTTTAGTTGGTGAATTTAGTTGTTGGAATTAAATTAAAACTAGTTAGAGTTAAAGTTGTTTAAAAAAGTTCAAATAAATAATATGGTTTAGTTGGTGGATTTAGTTGTTGGAATTAAGTCAAAACTAGTTAGAGTTAAAAAGTTGTTTAGTTGAAATAAGTTCAAATAAATAATGTGGTTTAGTTGTTGGAATTAAGTCAAAACTAGTTAGCGTTAAAATTGTTTAGTTGTTTAAATAAGTTCAAATAAATAATGTGGTTTAGTTGGTGGATTTAGTTTTTGGAATTAAGTCAAAACTAGTTAGAGTTAAAGTTTTTTAGTTGTTTAAATAAGTTCAAATAAGTAATTTGGTTTAGTTGGTGGATTTAGTTGTTGGAATTAAGTCAAAACTAATTAGAGTTAAAGTTGTTTAGTTGTTTAAATAAGTTCAAATAAGTAATGTGGTTTAGTTGGTGGATTTAGTTGTTGGAATTAAGTCAAAACTAGTTAGAGTTAAAGATGTTTAGTTGTTTAAAAAAGTTCAAATAAATAATGTGGTTTAGTTGGTGGATTTAGTTGTTGGAATTAAGTCAAAACTAGTTAGTTAGAGTTGTTTAAATAAGTTCAAATAAATAATCTGATTTAGTTGGTGGATTTAGTTGTTGGAATTAAGTCAAAACTATTTAGAGTTAAAAAAGTTCTTTAGTTGAAATAAGTTCAAATAAATAATGTGGTTTAGTTGTTGGAATTAAGTCAAAACTAGTTAGAGTTAAAGTTGTTTAAATAAGTTCAATTAAATAATGTGGTTTAGTTGGTGGATTTAGTTATTGGAATTAAGTCAAAATTAGTTAGATTTAAAGTTGTTTAAATAAGTTCAAATAAATAATGTGGTTTAGTTGGTGGATTTAGTTGTTGAAATTAAGTAAAAAATAGTTAGAGTTAAAGTTGTTTAAATAAGTTCAAATAAATAATGTGGTTTAGTTGGTGGATTTAGTTGTTGGAATTAAGTTAAAACTAGTTAGAGTTAAAGTTGTTTAGTTGCTTAAATAAGTTCAAATATATAATGTGGTTTAGTTGATGGAATTAATTCAAAACTAGTTAGAGTTTTTTTTTTGTTTTTTCAAACTAGTTAGTGTTAATGTTGTTTAGTTGTTGAAATAAGTTCAAATAAAGTTTAACTAACCCCTTGATTGTTTGATTCATTATTTTGAGATAAGAGGTATGCAATGCTTCAGGCCAAACTAACTTTTCTTTTTGAATCAGGAAAAATTCTTCCTCCATGTCCAGCCAGCAGTGATGGATCTGATCAGGAGGGTGATGAGAATATGATAAGCCTCATAAGGAGAGGAAGGGTGATGAGAATGATAAGTCTTAGGAGGGTGATGAGGAGTAGTTGTATCTATTTGACATTTTAGACTTTTATATTTTTGGAATTGTTTGATCGTATTTTAGTTTTTTTTGAAGTTTTATGAAGTTTATTTTGAAGTTGTATGAAGTTTATTTTGAAGTTGGATGAAGTTTATTTTGAAGTAGTTTAATGTATATGTTGAAAAATATTGTGTTGGCAACTCTTTGGGTTGTTTTGGTATAAATATGCAGGTGGGCAACTAAAATTTCAGCAATTTGCTGCCAGTTTTGTAGCAGAAAATTGACTACCGGAGGTCAGAATTTCAAAAATAAAAAATAAAAATACCAACCTCCACATGCCAGAATCTGAAAAATAAAAAATAAAAAGACCGACCTCCGGAGGTCAGAATCTCAAACATAAAAAATAAGAATTACCGACCTCCGGAGGTCAGAATCTCAAAAATAAAAAATAACAATACCGACCTTCGGAGGTCAGAATTTAAAAAATAAAAAATAAAAATACCAACCTTTGGAGGTCGGAATCTCAAAAATAAATAAAATAAAAAATACCGACCT
This sequence comes from Solanum stenotomum, assembly GCF_019186545.1. NCBI lineage: Eukaryota > Viridiplantae > Streptophyta > Magnoliopsida > Solanales > Solanaceae > Solanum > Solanum stenotomum. The sequence goes on along the minus strand of NC_064289.1, from coordinate 36,126,772 downwards.
CCAGAGGTAAGAATTTAAAAATTAAGAAAAAATAAAATTAAAATATAACGACTTCCAGCGGTCGAAAATATTAAAAATAAAAAATAAAAAAGTTAACTAATACCGACATCCGGATGTCGGTATTCCAAAATATGAGAAATAAATATTATGACCTCAGGAAGACGGAAATAATAAAAATAAAAAATAAAAAATATATAAAAGTGACCTCAGGAAGTCGGAAAATAAAATAATGAATTTTCCGATAGAGCTCGATATTGAATAATGACCAAGCTTTTTCCGACCTAAGCTGGGAAGTCGCTTTTTGGTCGGTATTTCAGGGAATACTGACCTCCGGAGGTCGGTATTCACTGTTTTTTAGTAGTGAAGCGAGACCCAACAGATAATCTAACCCATATTCACAAAATTACACCTCAAGAATTGAGGTTTTAGCTAGACATGTAAAAGAGATAAAAATTTATACCAATATCAGTTTCCATCAACTGGGTATGAAGGATTAAGTCTTAAAACACGTCAAGAGTGAAGAATCTTCAAGACCCAAGTCCAATTTCTTTAAGTTGAAACCCTTTGAATCTTCAAGGTCTTAGAACAAAGTCTCCAAAACCCTATAAAAATTGTAAAATGTTCTAAGAATTATAGTGATATGATACTAAGCTAGAAATTTAAACAAGCATTTACAGTGTTTGAAAATGTGTTGCGAAGGACCCTTCATCGAAGTTAGTTGGGATCGCCGATACATTCGGCGATCCGCTGTTTGGTCAATTTCATCGCCTTCCTACTTTAGCCTTTAGCCTCTTCGCGTTTTGAGTCGTTGGGCGATATGGTAGTGCTTCACAAAACTGTTCGGCGACACGCCGACTGCTCCATTGCATCGCCAACTTGACCTTTTCCTTCAGCGCTCAGCGCACTGGAACAAAAGGCGATCTCCAGGCCGATCGGCGACTCGCCAGCTAGGCTCGGTGATCTTCAGGCCGTCATTTATTCGTTCTTTTCAGCCGCTTTGTTCCTTCTTGCCAAGTAGTGTCCATGCTTTGCCTCAAACTCCAAATACCTGAAACTTAAGGATTTTCATCAGATATTGAGACAAAATATGCATTTGAGGACACTAATTCTATCAAAATATAGCCCTAAATGAGTCCAAATTGTGGACTCATCAACACCCCCAACTTAAACTTTTGCTTGTCCTCAAGCAACTCAAGTTCAGCTGTTCAAAAAGGGTGTCTCAAACATTGCTACACAAGAATCAATCATGAATGCACACAACAAGACTCACTTTACTCATGCAAAGATCAATTATGCACTCAAAGATTCAAGTTGTGACTCACCAATATCGAAGAATCTCATGCTCACAATACTTGCTTCAAATGCAAGTTCAAGCTCAACCAAAGTGTTCAAATGCCCTCACACAAAGAATGATTCCATATTCACACAATGGTTCATAATTTAAATCTTCGGAATCAAATGCAACTCTCACACTCACTAAGATGAACACAATGCATAATTTCACCTATATGCTTGCCCGATTTTCCAATCAACACTTGCTTCAGCTCACTCAAGATCACAAAGGTCTTTCAAGGATTGTAATGGGGCTGAGTGCAAAGGTATGTTCATTTAGGCTCAGTGGCTATAGCCCTCATGAAACAAAGGTTGAATAACACTCCCTTACATATTCTTTCATCATTCTCATTTATGCTCACAAGTAGTCCTATTATTCATTTCCCATGGATAGTTGGAAACCCCAATTTTCCTTATAGTTTCATAACTTTATTCCACAACTTTTTCATTCTTTTTCTTTTTCTTTCTCTTTGTTTTTTGTATGGAGGGGTTCCATTTTTCACAAAATCATGGGTAGAAGGGACTTTCTTGTATTTCTTGATTTCCCTTCTCTTTTCACCACACCCCCAACTTAGGATTTTATCCTAAGTTGGCTATTCAAACAAACCACAACTTCATGAGGATTATGGGTGATGGATAAAGAAAGGTCATTGTTTTCATCAAGTTTCTTTCAAAGAAAGGTAAGGCTCAAGGGATGTTCAAAAGAGGTTCATACACAATCACAAGGTAGGCCACAAAAGAGGTATATGTCAAATTGGCTCACACTCTTAAAAGTTTCCTAAGATCATATCAAGAGATAGCCTTACTTAGTCGACCGGACCAACGTGGTAAATTCTAGGTGTTATCGTGCATGGTTCACAGTAAGCTCATCACACAAGGCATTGACACTAAAGTCAAACAAGACTTTACACTTTCGCTAGTGTGCTATGTTCATCACAAGAGACTCGATTCGATAGTTGGCAAGTCACAACGAGATGCAAGGAGTTCACATATTGTCTATGCAACTTCAATTGACCTCGTTGTAGCCGAGCATTCATTTTTGTTTGATTATAAGCACTATTTAAGTCATCGGTATTGATCAAATCGATACTCAAATTTGCACAAAAACAACCACATTCACTACAAACAAGAGGTGGTAAAATTTTTTGGAAGGGTCAAAAATCATTCACAATTAAAAACATGGAGCCACAAGCTCAAACATCCACAATATGCAGTGTATAAAACACAATTTCAGCTCACAACCCAATATCTAAACAAAATCAGAGAGTCACAAAATCACAAAAAGTGGGCCTCACCCCACCACAAATAAAACATTTGTCCTCAAATGCAAACAAAAAGATCCAAAAGTGAAATAAAGTAAGACAGAGAGGGAGGTAAAGAGGGGGTCCTGTCTACACAGTCGCTCCATCTTTTTGGGCATCAGTGCCCGGTGCATTACTCGGGTCCTGGGTCTCAGTACTAGTAGTCGCCTCAGAAGAAACAACATTACCAGACCCACTAGGAGCTGCCAAGGGTGTTTCTGCCAAAAAGGCTTGCACAACTGCATAGAATCCCTAGGCCCACAAAGGAATATTAGGATCTATGATAGTGGTTTTCCTATCAGAAGTGGGCCTCTTGCCCTTTCCTTTATTTCCAGGTGAAGGTTTTTGTCTTCCCTTCTTGGGAGGATTTGACCCCCCCCTTCATTTATTGTGATATCCCGTGCTCTTTTCCGGGGTGGCATGACAATATTGGTCTTTACCATATCTTCGGGATACTCAGACTTCTCCCTGCTAGACTCAACAACATGCAAGTATAACCCCACAAGATTTAACCAATTTTAAGGCACAAAAAATACGGGATTTTAACAATATAAACACTAAGGGCAATATTTTCACAAGCATAAGCAAAAACAATTAAGATAAGAGAGGTCCAACACACATCACTAAGATAATATCATTACAAATGAGTACAAAATTGCTAAAAATAAATTTGGGGTTCGGAAAACCAACCTTAGATGCCGATTAAAATACTTTTGAAATGTTACGCGGCAATGTAATCCAACTCCGAGCACCAATCAACAATTCAAATATAGTAAAAATGCAAGAAATATTGAAAGTACTAAGTAGGTGCGAGTTTGTGAAGGTCTAAAGTGAGGGAAAGTGTAGAGTTTTAAAGTTTAAACCTTTGGCCTTTTAAGAAACCGTCCAGTTCTCGCCCATTCGGTGACTCGCTGAGTGGATACTTACCTCGCTGAGTTTTACTAGACCTCCAGTTAAACTGGGGTCCAAACGGCGAACTAGATCGCATTCGCCGACCAGGTCGGCAATTAGCCAATAATTTCCTAGGCACGCCGAGTTTTATAGACTCCACTTTGAAGTTGTCTTTAGTCCAACGGCGGTCTAAGTCGGGGTCACTTAATTCTTTGGCGATGCGCTGACTGGACCTTTGGCTCGCCAATTTGCACTTTTCACTCACTTTCCATACTTCAACCTACACAAACAACACACCATTATTTCATAAAGCAAAAATAAAGCGGTAAAAGATTGGATTGCCTCCCAAGAAGCACCTTATTTAACGTCGTGGTACGACACAACTCCTCACTCAAGTTCCATTAGTGAGGTTTGCCTCATTTTCATGAGGCCACCCCTCTTTAGGCACTAGGTAGAGAGAAGATAGCACTTGGTCCATTTAGTACCCATAGTTACCATTCATACTCATCTTTCCTGTTTCAATACACAAACAAGCAAAATGAAACTAAGAATTAAGTAAGTGTAACTATAATTAACAAGAACGAAATTCAACTTAACTAAAAATTCTCAAATAACACCACTCCCCGGCAGCGACACCATTTTGATGTTTGCGTAATCAAGACACAACTTCCAATTCGAGTGTCTGTGATCGTACAATAGTAATATAACCCAACCAAGGGTTGGGGTCGAGTCCCAAGGGAGTGGTTTTGAGAATTAATAGAAAAATAAAATTTGGTTCTAATTAGTCATATCTATAGACATTATCGAATATAAACATACTAAATCTAAAGGGGGTGACACAAGCGTCAATTATCAATGGGGGTTTTGTATTAATTAACAACTACAATTAGCGAAAATATACGAAAACCAGATAGAGAGACGGGATTCTTGGGATGTGATAGGAATACGGGATAAACTAAACTATCGGGTACATGCTTTTGATAGTAAATTATTGAGTATTTGTAACTAGGCTAGACTATAGTGGGGGTAAATTCTCTCTCGAGAAACTTACCTCAAATCGACTTGGTTTCTCTCGAACACCGAGTTGCCGCTTTAAGCACAGCCTCCGCCTTTGCCCATTCACTCTTGAGATGAATGTGTGGGAGAAGGACTAGGGTTCACTCTCTCAAGCTGAACCCATGTCGACCCAATACCACCGGCTATCAATTTAGTAGTCTTAGTTTTACGACCTCTCTCTCTCGAAAGCCGAAAACACTAAGATGAAATTGTATTTGAACTATAACTCCATTAAGTTCATACATAACTACTAAACGAAATAACATTTAAACAACAAATAAACCATCAACAAGCAAGACCCAACAGATAATCTAACCTATATTTACAAAATCACACCCCAAGAATTGGGGTTTTAGCTAGACATGTAAAAGAGATAAAAATTTATACCGATATCAGTTTCCATCAACTGGTATGAAGGATTAAGCCTTAAGACACATCAAGAGTGAAAAATCTTCGAGACCCAAGTCCAATTTGTTGGAGTTGAAACCCTTTGAATCTTCAAGTTCTTAGAACAAAGTCTCCAAAACCCTCTAAAACTTACACTCTCTAAAAACTGTAGAAAGTTTTAAGAATAATAGTGATATGATACTAAGCTAGAAGTTTAAACAAACATTTATAGTGTTTGAAAATGTGTTGCGAAGGACCCTTCAGCGAAGTTAGTCGGGATTGCCGATACATTTGGCAATCCGCCGTTTGGTTGTTTTCATTGCCTTCCTGCTTTAGCCTTTAGCCTCTTCGCGTTTTGAGTCGTTAGACGATTTGGTACTGCTTCGCGAAATTGTTCGGCGACACGTCGATTGCTTTATTGCATTGCCAACTTGACCTGTTCCTTTAGGGCTCAGCGCATTGGAACAAAAGGCGATCTTCAAGCCGATCAGCGACTCGCCAACTGGGCTCAGCGATCTTCAGGCCTTCATTTCTTCGTTCTTTTAAGCTGCCTTGTTCCTTCTTGCCAATTAGTGTCCATGCTTTGCCTTAAACTCCAAATACCTAAAACTTAAGGATTTTCATTAGATATTGACACGAAATATTCATTTGAGGACACTAATTCTATCAAAATATAGCCCTAAATGAGTCCAAATTGTGGACTCATCAAGCCTGCATGATGGCCATGACTACCCTTTTTCACGATATGATCCACCAAGAAATTAAAGTGTACGTGAAGGATGTTGTTATCAAATCCAAAAGAAGTTCAGACCACCTGGATGACTTACAAAATTTCTTTGTGAGGTTGCGGAAGTATAATCTAAAGTTAAATCCAGCAAAATGTGAATTTGGAGTACCCGCGGGAAAACTATTGGGATTCATTGTTAGCAGGAAAGGTATAGAGTTGGATCCATCAAATATAAAGGCAATCCAAGAGCTACCTCCACCCAAGACCAGGAAGGACGTGATGAGTTTCTTGGGAAGAATGAATTACATCTGTCGGTTCATAGATCAATCCATAGTAATTTGTGAACCCATATTTAAGTTACTAAAGAAGGATATCGCCACAAAATGTAAAGAGGAATGCGAAAGGGCTTTCGATAGAATCAAAGATACTTGTCCAACCCACCAGTATTGGCACCACCTGAGCCTGGAAAGCCTTTGTTATTGTATCTATCTATCATGGATAATGCATTTGGATGTGTATTGGGGCAGCATGATGAGGCAAGTAGATGAGAGCAAGGCATTTACTATTTGAGCAAGAAGTTCACACCAAACAAGGCAAGATATACCTTGTTGGAACGAACATGTTGCGCCTTGACTTGGATTGCGCAAAAACATAGGTATTACCTTTATGCATACACCACGTACTTGATCTGAAGAATGGATCCACTCAAGTACTTCTTTCAAAAACCAATGCCTACAGGTAAGTTGGCAAAGTGGCAAATTTTGTTGAGCGAGTTTGATATCGTGTACGTGACACATAAGGCCATCACAGGACAATCCCTGGCTGATCACCTCACAGAAAACCCGGTGGACCAGGATTACAAGCGGCTCACGACCTACTTCCCTGATGAAGAAGTTTTATTTCTAGGAGAAGACATATCAGAGTCGTATGATGGATGGATGATGTTCTTTGATGGAGCATCAAACTCTATTGGAGTTGGAATATGAGTAGTCTTAATTTCGGGAACATGCCAGTATTACCCAATCTCAACAAAGATTAGGTTTTATTATACCAACGAACATGGCGGAATATGAAGCTTGTATTCTCGGACTCAAGATGGTCATCGACATAAACATCAAAGAACAGTGATTGGAGATTCTGACTTATTGGTTCATCAGGTGCAAGGAGAATGGACCACTAAGAATGTCAAGATCCTGCCTTATTTGCATTACATAAAATAGTTGATTAGGAGATTCACAAGGATTGAGTTCAAGCATGTCCCTCAAGCTCAAAATGAGTTTGTCGATAATTTGGCAACATTGTCCTCAATGATTCAACATCCAGACAAGAATTACATCGACCCTATCGATATAGAGATACATGATCGGCATGCATACTATTTTCATGTAGATGAGGAACAGGATGGAAAACCCTGGTACTATGACATCATAAGGTTGATAGAAGTACAAGAATATCCTGAAAATGCCACAAACAAGCAAAAAAGAACTTTGAGGAGGATGGCCAATCATTTCTTCCTTAATAGAGAAATCCTATATAGGAGAACTTCAGATTTAGGATTGCTGAGATGTGTCGACGCCGTTAAAGAGACAAGGCTTTTGGAAGAAATACATGTAGGAACATGTGGACCTCACATGAATGGGTTCACTTTAGTAAAGAAGATTCTAAGAGCTGGATATTTTTGGATGACCATGGAGAGAGATAGCATCTGGTATGTGCAAAAGTGTCATCAGTGTCAAGTGCATGGAGATTTTATACGTGTTCCACCGAATGAGCTCAATGTGATGGGTTCCCCTTGGACATTTGCCACTTGGGGCATGGATGTAATTGGACCAATAGAGCCTCCCGCATCAAATGGACATTGTTTCATCCTGTGGCTATCGATTATTTCACAAAATGGGTCGAAACTTCGACATACAAGGTAGTGACTAAGAAGTTAGTGACATACTTTGTTCGCAACAACATAGTTTGTTTGTTTGGAATTCCAGAATCAATTATAACAAATAATGCAGCCAACCTCAACAACGTTCTTATGAGGGAAACTTGTGAAAGGTTCAAGATTGCTCATCGAAATTCCACGGTTTACCGACCATAGATGAATGAAGCAGTTGAGGCTGCAAATAAGAATATCAAGAAGATCCTAAGAAAATTATGGACAATCACATGAAATGGCATGAGAAGCTGCCATGTGCTTTACTTAGTTATCGCGCCACAGTTAGAACATCAACTGGGAAACTCCTTATATGTTGGTTTATGGTTCGGAGGCAGTAATACCTGCCGATGTGGAAATACCATATTTAAGGCTTATCCAAGATGTTGGTTTGGACGATGCAAAATTGATACGTAGCAGGCATGAACAATTGATGCTCATCGATGAAAAGAGGATGGATGCGGTTTGTCATGGCCAAATCTATCAGAACAGAATGAACAAAGCATTCAACAATAAAGTCAAACCTCAATAGTTCACACCGGTGCAGTTAGTATTGAAAAAGATCTTTCCTCACCAAGGAGAAGCCAAAGGGAAATTTGCACCAAATTGGCAAGGACTCTACATGGTTCATAGAGTACTCTCTCGAGGAGCGGTAATCTTAGTAGAAATGGACGACAGAGTGAGCACAAAGCAGATCAATTCAGACGCCATCAAGAAATACTACATCTGAAGACCTCAAGATTACCGCTTATTTCTGGTACTTTTGCATTTTTGATGTAACAAAACTACGTCTAGACCTGAATTCCCACGGTGGGATATGTAGGAAACCCACATCGGATCCGGTCTCCCATAGAATACCCAAAAACATAATTTCCATGTATTTAGAACTACGCTCGACCTGAAATCCCTCGGTGGGATACGTAGGCAATCCTTGTCGGATTCAGTCCCCAGCATTTCATATTTTTCACTTTTCTTTTGTATTTGAACTACGTCCTGACCTGATTCCGCTTGGATACGTAGGCAGGCTAAGTCAGGCTCGGTCGTTGCATTACATGTTCTTACATTTCATTTCATATTTTTCACTCTTCCCTGTTGTAATCTAAAATACGTCGTGACCTGATTCTGCTTGGATACGTAGGCAGCCTGAGTCAGGCCCGGTCATTCCATTTCATATTTTGTACATTTCTATTGTATCGAACTACATTATGGCCTGATTCCACTTACATACATAGGGAACTTGAGTCAAGCGCGGTCATTGCATTACATACTTCTATTTATCCCACTTGTATTCGAACTACGTTACGATCTGATTCCTACTTTGGGGATACGTAGACAGCCTGAGTCAAGCTCGATCAATGCACTACATGATTTCCACTTTTTTCTTATCCTTAGGAAACACTTACTCATAGTTAGCGTAACCTCAGAATATGAAGAATCTCGATCGTCACAGTGTCTGAAAAAGAGCTAGGGAAGCTTCATCAGGAGGGTAAAAGCTACAAGAAGACTATGTTGGATAGAGTCAACAAAATGGAAAGCTCGATGCACTTCGGAACATGTCATAATCTAAAAAACACTGGAGAATTACTATATATATACATAATATATACGTAATATACTTATTTTCTAGAAAAAACAAGCTAATTCTTTTCAAAAGATTTTTCTACTCTTCCACCGGCCAAATCTCTAGGTTAAAGAACTATGTGCGCGACAAAGAAGGTACCGAAGGATTCTAGTGACAAGGCTTCAGTCTGCGAATTGATACAAATCAACACTCCCTCCCAAAATAAAATTTTTCTTTGAGTGCAGGAGCACATGAATCAAGAAAGATAACATCAAGCCTCGGGGCATGACCAAAAATGCCATTCGACTTCTCACAATCATGAGCCAAAATACTATTTCCCTATTTTATTTCCCGGAAGTACTTCAACTTGCATCTTATGTCTAAGAATATTTCATTTAAATTTTTTGTAGGTACGCTCAAGATCCGAATCAAATACTGAAGAAAAAGAGGGCCCTCGTAAGAAATTGGATAGTTAGCTTTCTGTCAAAATAACTCCACCAACTGGAGCTTGTAATCTAACCTCATCAATAATTCTGCCAATCGGAGACCATTACCTAACAACGTCAAACTCCATAAGTATGTGGTTGTACGTAGCAAATATCATAAAATCCACCGATTAGAGGATGTACATAGTAAAATCAGCTAAACTCCACCAATTGGAGATTGTACATAGCAAACATCGTCAAACTCCACCAACTGGAGGCAGTACATAGCAAACATCGATCGAACTCCGCCAGTCGAAGGCTTTACATTACAAGCTTTACACAACCGATACAGGCTTTTACATTACAGCGGCCCCTCCAGGCGGAGGTCTACATTACACGTTTTACACAACCGAATACATATTTTAACATTACAACAGCCCCGCCATTCGGTGGAATTACATTACAAGCTTTACACAGTCAGATGCATGGCTTTTACATTACAATAACCCTGCCAGCCGGAGGTCTACATTTTAAGTTTTACACAGCCGGAAACAGTCTTTTACATTACAATAGCTTCGCCAGCCAGAGGCTTTACATTACAAACTTCACACAGCAATATGCAGGCTTTTACATTACAACAGCTCCGCCATTCGGAGGCCTCTACAATACAAGTTACTTTACCTACATCACATTCCCAACACAAAAAAAGGAGACATCAACGATCGTTTGAACATCTACACGCTACTGCATACATTACCATTTTAATTTATAATTTTTTAAACTGCAACATGTACTTTTCACCCTTTTACATGTTTTCCAGGACAACGAATTACAACGAGGAACTCCCTCTAAGCAGCAAACTAGGGCAAGTTAGTGCAATGTCAATCATCACTAGCTATGTCAAGGATTCACTTTCAAAACTCAACTTGACTCGATTTTCAGAACTTCAGATTTAAATTTTACTTATAACAATTTCATGTCTAAGTTCATTATAACTCGACACTAGGGCATCCTTTTGAAAATTCATCTATCTACCATAACTCTTCGGTAGAAATTGCTATAGAGCATTTCTCATTCAAGTTTCTTTATGTCCCATCCCTCTATTCTTGATATTTTCTTCATACCTCACCATCAAAAGATCTAGTATTACCAAAATTCGATACTCGGCAAATTTTAATTTTTTTTCCTATGCTCCTACACTCTCGAACTACATATGCCCTGATTTCTCATGAAACCTGAGATATGTAGGAAGCTAAGAAGCCACAGTTCGACCATAACTCCATAAATATTTTTTGCCGAGTCGTTGCTCAAAGTATATTTTGGTGGTCGCCTAAATTGGATCGTGCCAATGTTTCTTTGTCCACGTCTTCTCTACTCTCCTCCATGGACAAAGAAAGGGGCAAGCTATTGACGCCCAATTTTGGCTCTCCACATTTATTTAACTAAAGTTTTTGATAATAATAATAATAATAATAATAATAATAATAATAATAACAATAATAATAAAAAAATATATATGTTATGAAATTTTTGTAGGAATACGAAAAGATTTTTAATTATTTATTTTATTTTGATAAATTTATTTCATTAATATTATATTTTATAAAAATTAAATATATTTTATAAATATTACTACTTACTTCCTCATTTTTTAAATTTTACGTCAAATAAATATTGTTCTTAAGGGTTAACTCAATTTTTATAATTAAATATAATTTCTATTGTTACAATAAACATTTTTCAACATTTTTTCAAAATTAGGAATGCTTAATTAATTAATGAGTTACTATTTATATTAATTTTACTTTTAGAATGACTAATTTTATCAAATAAGTTAGTCTTTCAAAATAGTTATATTTAATTTAATAAATTATGGCTATTTAATAAAGTAGAGGTTATAATTTAAAAGGATTTAATTTGAGCAAAATTTGGCAATCCAAGTCATTCTAATTCAGCCAATCCGCGCGGCTGAAATTAATTAAGACTTTAATAGACTCCTACGCCGCCCTATACTCTTCTCTCCCAGAAACACGTCTCTTCAACTTTTCATTCTCCTTCCCAAGAACGTCTTCTCCACAGACGCCCCATGCTCCTCTCCCATCGCAGCCCATGGCCACCCCACGTGCTCTCCTGTCACGTCCGTCAAAAATATGACTCTGGGCCGCAGGAAAAATGTCAACTTACGGCGGTTCCTTACTCCATCAATCACTCAACCCTTTCAAATCGACCTGAAAAGATTGATTCTTGAGAGATTTTCTTCGTCTTCATCATTATTATTCTGTTCTTCCTCAGATTTGGCTTCCTTAGAATTCAAGATTTGAATTCTTGCGGCCAAGTGGAAGTTCTAATTCGGCTATAAAAGGAGACCTTTGGTTCTCATTCAAGAGTCGACTAAGATCATCCAAAAAAGGGGACAAGATCACAGAGAGAATTACCAAGGTAAAATGTAACAAAAGCTTTTAGAGTTCAAAAAATATTTATCTCATCTTCTCTGGTCCTTTTGTTTCCGGTCATAAAATCGAGTTCGAGGAAGTTTGAAGTTGAAATCTTTTGACGCCAAAGCTCTTGTTTGCTGCTCTACACAAGATTTTAGATATGCCAACAAGTTCAAAATACAAGGTACATACATATATATGTTATGCACATAAAGGTATAAATTCTATATTTTTATATTTAGTTTTTCTACATATGACCTATTATTTGGTTATACTTTATACTATTATTTTTATCTACTATCCCTTTTACGAATGTTATTTATTTATTTTTTATAAGTTATAAATCCCTACACTTAAATATACATATTATTTTACTACATCTAATTTATTGTCAATTTGTTCCTACATGTAAATAAAATAATAACACATATGTTTTTAAACAACATACATGTATATACTATACTTTATAATAAATATAGCTTAGATCACAACTTTATATAATATTTTAACATTTAGTATCATTCTTATTTACTTTATTTGTTTATTTCTAGGAAACTCCATCTTCTGTATTTTCGTTCAAAAAATATATTTTACACATACTACTACATATTTATACTCGGCTATTATCTTATTTTATTTTTCCTTACATCTTAATTCTATATATAAATAAAAAAACAAGTTTTTATATCCTTTAAACTCAACATTTATATATCTTTGATAAATTTACATAAGACACATCTATATTTTTTAGCATTTAAAATTGTCGAACATTTTAAATGCATTTATTTATTTACTTATTTATAGATGTATATATGTCATACCTTGTATTTTACTCTCTTTCTTAAATTAATGAAATTTAATTATCATAAATTTTAAGGCAAATAAATTGAATAAATCTTCCTACTTATTTTTCCTAAATTGAGTTTCACGACTATCTTCGGATAGGTTCTGAGGGATGTGTAATACCTTCCCCTCGAGTAACTATAGCCCTTACTCAAAATCTCACTGATTTCGCAAATCAAAACAGAGTTTACATTTAAATATAAAAAATGGTTTTCCTAATATTCCCTTAAAATTAGATGGTGACTCTAAAACAAACAATTTTCAAAAAATAAGTGTGACAGCCATATTATGTTGTGAACTGTTTCGGCTAGTTCAAAATAGGGGTGCAACACTTAGCAAATCAATAAAAACTTTATGCTTTATTAACTCATTAACAAGCCTTAATGTTGTATCCTTTTTCCTGAGCATTGTCTTCATCATGAGAATGGATTGAGTTTGTTGACAATGTTGAACCGTCAGTCATAACTTTGTTTTCTCCTTGAACCTAACTCTTGGATCTCCAGTCTTCTAGGTAGAGTTACCACCATTATGGTTTGTCCTAAGTTGTAAACCCATTCTCTTAGATGATCTTTCAACTTTCTCTCTAGTTAGGCCTTTTTATAAGTGGATCTAACACATTATCCTTTGACTTTACATAGTCAATTGTGATAATTCCATTATAGAGTAGTTTTCTAATGGTATTGTGTCTATGTATTTTATGAAGAGACTTTCTGTTATACATCATGCTCCATGCCCTATCTATTGCATCTTGACTATCAAAGTGTATGCATAATGATGCCAAAGGTTTGGGCAAAAAAAATATCCATCAAGAAATTCCGTAGTCTTTCAAGTCTTTCAACTTATTCACCGGCCTTATCTAGAGCACCCATCTCAGAGATCGTTGTATAGCTAGCGATACATGTATTTTTGGAAGATTTCCAAGAGAATGCTCCTCTACAAAGAGAAAATACATATCCACTTGTGGATTTTACTTTATTTGATTTGGATGATCCAATTTGCATCACTATATCCTCTCAATACTTTTGGATATTTGTTATAATGCAAGACATAGTTTTGAGTATGTTTAAATACCCCAAAACTTTTTCCATTATTATTTAATGAGTTCGATTGGGATTACTCGTGAACCGACTCAGTTTATGAATAGCACATGCTATATCTGATCGTGTACACTTTTTGATATACATCATATTTCCCAATACTCTAGCATAATACATTAGTGAGTCACTTTCACCTTCATTCTTTTGAAGTGTAAAACTCACATTTATTGGAGGCTTGACAATATTAAAATCCAAATATTTGAACTAGTCATGTATCTTTTCAATGTAATGAGACCGTGACAATGCTAAACATTATGGAGTTCTAAGGATTCTTATACCTTAGATCGCATAAGCAACTCCAAGAACTTTCATAACAAAGTTGCTTTCTAGCATATGTTTAGTAGCATTTATGTCATTATCGTCTCTACTGATGATTAACATGTCACCAATATACAAACAAACAATGACCTTATGATTTTAATGTAAAGACAATTTTCACTTCCATCATTCTTAATCCATTTGCCATCACGGTTTGGCCAAATTTCTTATGTCATTGTTTGGGAGCATGTTTTAGTCCATAAAGTGACTTAACAAGTTCACACACTTTCTTTTCTTTACCAGGACCACAAAACCCTCGGGTTGTTCCATGTAAATTTTTTCCTCCAACTCTCCATTTAAGAAGGTTGTCTTAACATCCATTTTATGGATGTCAAGATCATGCACGATCGATTGTGATATCAACACCCTAATAGATGTTATCCTTGTTACTGGAGAGTATGCATCAAAGTAATCGAGACCTCCTTTTTTTTTGTATCCTTTGACTATAAGTCTAGCCTTATATTTGTCAATCGTCCCATCAGCTTTCATTTTCCTTTTAAAGATTCATTTTGATCCTAAAGGTTCATTTCTTGGAGGAAGATCAATCAACTTCCATTATGGTTGCTCAAGATTGAATCAATCTCACTTTTGACGACATCTTTTCAAAAGAATGAGTCCACAAAAGACATAAAAAATCTTACGAAATCAGATTCGAAGTTTGACATTTACTACGCCTCTGAATCTCTTTATTAAGTACATTCTCCTTTGGTTCTTTCCAAAGTCTTTTATAGCCTTCACTAGACTACTGAAGTCTTATTTTACAGTCCACAACCTTAGGTCCTATTTTAATCCTTTTAGGAATAAGAACTTGGACTTTGGCTGGACACCCCACACTTTAAAATATTTGAAGTTGAATTTCCTTCATTTCCATTTCTCATATGGAATAGATTGTGTCCTGAACATACAAAATTGCTTTCTTTCCGAAAAGAAAAAAACTTTTTGTTGGTCCCTTTTGTAGTAAGGATCGTTTCTCCACGCAAGTTTTGTGGTAAACCTCAACTTATAGTAATGCATCCATCATTTCTTTCAACGTTCGGTTTTCCATTAGATTGAGGTGAATAGGACAACTGTTTGATGGATAAATCCACTTTCCAAACATATTTCTGCAAAAAGAGATTTGTATTCTCCATCCCTATCACTTCTTATGTTTTGCCCAACTGATTTCAACTTCAGTTTTATATTGCCTAGGTGTTTCTATTGCAACATCCTTACCATTCAGCAAATAGATATAACTGTATCTAATGCAATTGTCAATAAAAGTTATGAGATACTTTTTCCCACCACGAGATGGTGTTGACTTCATATCACAAATGTCAGTCTAAATCAACTCTAAGGGATTAAATTCCTTTCAATAGATTTATAAGAATGCTTAGCACACTTAGATTCAACACAAACTTGACATTTTTATTTATTCCACTCAAAGTTAGAAAAGACTTCTAAGTTGATGAGTTTTCCTTACAAGGTTTTCTAATTGACATGTCCCAAGTGTTCATGTCACAAACAGTTTGACTCAAGCAAGTAAGAAAAAAATAAAATATTAAGTTTGAAAAGCTCTCTCTGAGATAGTTTTTTCTCACAAATATTTTCTTCCTACTTCTTACAATTTTGTGTGATACAAACATTGTTTAGAGTCAACACCTTGTCACATGTCCTTTTCAAAAGGACCTTTCCATAACTTTCAATTTGATTGTTATAGAACTACCCATGAACATAGTTTTATCGGGTCCAATAAAGGCAATATAGTCCAAAATTCTTCTTTTAAAAAACATGACAAATGCCTATTCACCAATATTCATGTCTATACAAATACTTTTATTTTAATAGACATATCTTTTCATGAAAAATCACAACATTTTAAGTGGCAGTTTTTCATAAAAAACCAATTATTTTGAACAAGTATATATATAATTTGGTAGTTTCATACTAGTCACACCATATACTGGTAAAAGGGAAACTCAACGACCATGATATCAAATATACTACAATAATTTTGATACAAAAGTATTGTTAAATTTAATATCTTGTTGTCCAAATTTAAATTAGACACTAAGTCTAATTTTATCTTTATCATAAGCAAAGAACCACCTCATTTTAAATATGATCTCAAAAATATTTTTCAACTATTTGAAAATAGTTTTCCACATATTTTTTTCCCATACTATCAAAATGTCATTGGCAACATGAAACCACTTTTAAAATGTTATTCTTCAAAAGAATTATAGTGGTTCAATTCCCTTTGTACAATCTTTACACAATGTCAAAGTTCATTCCATAGAGGCACAAACTCACAAACTCTAAGTCATTGGTCTTTTTCCTCTATCACAAATATACATACCACTTTTGACTTATAAGGTGAAGTTTTCATATTCTTCAAACCAATTGTATAGTCTAATTTATCCACAGTAGAAAACTAAAAAAGTTTTTAGTCTATAAAAATTAGACATAATCAAATTTCATACGGAGTACAAAACTAAAAAAAGTTTTACTTTTAGTCTCCAAACAGAAAAAACATATTCTTGGATTATCACATAGATATGCTTTTCTTTTCAAATAGTCATCCAACTATAACATTTTAACAATCTATTTTATCAAACTAAAATATGCATATCTTGTTCTACAAACTATTGCCAAGGAAAATTGATTCAAAAACAGGTGGTTTTGCAGATCTTTTTTCCAAAGACACACATGATAAATGTCCAACGTGTTAAATTTTAGAAACTATTTTCCTCCTTAGGTAAATAATAAGAAGGTTATCTGGTGTAATCTTTAACCAAAATACTACCAATTTTTCTGGTACATTCTCACTTCGACCTTGCTAAACAAGGCACCGAGTTCTGAAGAAGTAGTGCATTAATCTTCTACTTTCATGATTTGTTTGCTCAATCAATAGAATACAAGAAATACCAATAGTGTAATAATATTCTTAAGATTATTGTTCATCCTGTATTTCAAAGATACTTAGAACAAAAACTTTGAAGAACTTGATAAGAAATAACAAAGTTTAAAGAGCATTTTCATAACTAGAAAATCAAACCAGTAGGTTAAATAGAATCATAATTAGATTAGAAATAATATACAAAATATTTTTCTTAAAGAAGAAAATCGATGGCCACTGAATGCACAGTGTCCCCTTTAGGAAATTATTCCCCTCAAGTACCCAATGTTAATGGAATCTATCCTCTCATGATAGAACGATTTTACTCACCCGTGTATCGGTACCTAAATCCACGGTGTCAGCGAATCACTCAACGGCAGTAAAGTACACTTAGAATATTATATTTAGTAGTAATAGAAGAAGTCCAGTAAATTGGTTCTCTTAAAATGAGAGGAAATCCCTTAATTTATAGAAAACAAAGGGTAGTGTGAAAAAGTTCTTATTGTGCCTTACCGGAAATGTCACAACCTTTTGGAAAAGTCACAATCTTTTGAAAAGGTCACAACCTTTCATAAAAGTCACAACTTTTCATAAAAGTCACAACTCTTCAAAAAAAATTGCAACTTTTCATAAAAGTGACAACTCTTCATAAAAGTCGAAACTTTTCATTTTCCATTCACACCTTTTAAAACCCAACAATAAGTGGTGACAATCAGAGGGCTTTATAGAAACTTATTCTCCTATTGTGAAGATGACTACAATTCATTGCTTATTGGTTATTGCTATTAAGAAGAATTGGGATCTCTAATGGTTGGCTATCAATAATGCCTTCCTACATGGAAATTTTCTGGAAGAAACTTACATGAATTTCCTAGTGTATGTATGCCCTTACACTACTTCTCTTGCTTGTTGATTGAATAAATTCTTATATGGACTTACTCTAGCATCTCACCAATGGTATGCTCGACTCATTGGTGCACTCAATTTCAAGGAGCATTCTCACTCTCTCAACGACTATTCCCTCTTCTTTAATAAATTCAATGGTCGCATTTAAATCCTAGAAGTCTATGTTGATGATATACTACTTACAGGGTATGACCCCTCTGAAATTCACTCTCAAAGTGTTTCTTGACTCAGAATTTAAGATTGAAGATTTGGGTCCAGCTAGTTACTTCTTGGTTGTGGAAATTATTCATGAACCTAATGGAATTATACTAGGCCAATGGAAGTTTATCTTAAGTCTTCTTCAAGAATTTGGTTTAATGGATTTGAAACAAGTATATTTTCTTCTTAATCCTTTGCCAAACTTCATCTTAATGACGGTGTGCTAATTAAAAAGCGCACTCTCTAATCGAATATTGTTGGCTAAGTTAAATTTCCTTACACATACTCGCCCATAATTATTTTTTTCCATTCAAAATCTAAACGAATTCATGAAGTCCCCCCACAACATCATCTTTATGCCACATTACATTGCCTTTGTTATCTTTTATTGGATCCTAGTTTGGGATATATCTTTCCTCATCATCTTCTTACATATTTATTGCCATTTGTGACTATGAAGGGGTTCATTGTCCAGACAACCACCGTTCAATTAGCAGATACTTTAATACATTCGGTTGATATCCGAATTCGTGGAAGTTCAAAAGGTAATTTTTGGTCTCCCTCTCCTCCGAAGTTGAATATTGCTCTATGCGGCAGGTGATGGCTGAGATTACTTGGATGGTGCATATTTTGGATGATTTATTTTTCCCTTCACCCATTCTTATTCCTCTTTTCTCAGATAGCCAAGCAACAACTTATATAGCCAAAAACCCTATTTTCCATGAGCGTACGAAAGCATGTCGATTTGGACTGCCACTTCATACGCTAACAATACCTCACCAAACTTATCCCCCTTAGCTTTGTCCCCTCTTTTTTGCACCCGCAGACCTGTTCACAAAACCCTTATCATGCCTTTTTTTATCGATCCCTGTTTGGAAAGTTGGGCATCGTATCCCATTCCTCCAACTTGAGGTGGGGAGGGGGGGTTGGAGATCTCTAATTCTTCAACTATTCTATCTACTCAAATCAAAGGAAATGAAAGCTCAAGTTTCAGGCATAATCATATAGTATGAAGCAAATATATACACCTAGTTCATCATCATTGACATCCTACTTTGATGTTTCAATCTAAGCCGTATGATTAATTAAATACTCTGTGACACATCATTCTCTAGAAGGTTCCATAGTGTGTTGTGTAGATATGTTAGGAAAATTCATCAAGTCTAAATCTTTTCAATTGTTTCTTCATTCCAACTACTGAGCACGGAAAATGGAAAGGTCAGGGGGAATGAAAATCAAAACTCACTCAAACTTCATGCTTTATTGCAACAAATGTATGTAAGGATGCCATTCCATTTATCTTTTTTTTTTTGTATAAAGAAACTGGACGTTGTTTTATAAAACCAGAAATCAAATAAATAAAACAATAAATTATTGTTCTATCATCGACATTTTTTTATTCAAATGATTTCATACAACTACCCTCGGAACAGGCAGATCTGAAGATTGCAGGAATATCATACCAAAATTACTATACTCAAACACATCTAAAAGTAAAAGATGTCACTCATCTAACCTAACTGTCAGCTACTTTTGCAACTTGCAATTGAACAATGTGCATTCATATAGCAAAATTGACGAATCAACCTTACAAAAAATTAAAGATGTTCATGCCGAACATGAGAATTCCTAGAATCTATACACGTCACAATGTTAATAGATGTGAATCTTCTAACCTAATTTTCATTGTAAAGGATTAAAATTGAAGATCTGCATGCAATAAGGAGTAAATAGCTTGTCGAATAAGACGATCAAGGATGCGCTTCGCTTCCACGCACCACCATTCATTGCTCGCCGAACTATAACATGTTTCAACTTCTCTTGCTTTTCTCTTTGTCCACACAATTATGGACTCTTCAAATATCATAAAGAATATATATAGCAAGGGGGTTCGTCAATGATGTCATATTTGATGATGTGGACCAATCAAATAAAGGTGAGAACCAATGAAAAAAATGTCACATTTATTTTAGGACTCTCACTGTCTCCTAATGTAATTAAATAGTTGACCATGTCATAAGTTACGAAATGGACCAATAAGCTTCTAATATGTGTTGGGAAAAATAATTGCTTTCAAACACACACAACAATATAAATTAACTCATGCAAAGTATACTAACCGCAAGGATATTTTTAGATCAAATTATTAAATAAAAACATTTTTATTCAACTTTGTATAATTTAATGATCTGATTTTCTGAATAAGATATAATTACTCAATTACTATCAAGCTACTTAATTTTCAAGTAATCATAAAGTGCAAAAATTGATCGAGTATTAGTTGAATTTAAACTAAATCACAATATATAGTAATTTGAGAAACCAAATAAATAATCACACTTTTCAGAAACAGTATGAATGACAAGCCTAGAGTTATGAATTACCATAAAGAAAACCGCATCCTTTCCCTTAGTCCATTACCGAATCTGAACCAAACATTAAATGAAAGGTGAATGGCCCCCACACCTTACAAGTGCAGGGTCTGTACGCCTTACTCCATCTGTTGACAAAAAAAATATACTCCATCCATTCCATTTTATGTGAGGTAGTTTGACTCGGCACAGAGTTTAAGAAAGAAAGAAAGATTTTTAAACACTTGTGGTCCAAAATGAACGATAGAAATTTGTGTGGCTGTAAATCATTTCAGTAAGGTAAAATAGACATTTCATAGTTAAATTGTTACTTAATATAGAAATATGTCATTCTTTTTGAGACTGACTAAAAAGAAAAGTAAGTCACATAAATTGGGACAGAGGGTGTAATACTTATTGGTCTAAATTTATGTTTTTCTCTGAATTTGTCTATCATTAGCTGGCTTAGGCTTTGCTGCTTAGGAAGATAATGAAGAAAGAATTAGAGCCCCATTTTCTTAATCATTCTTCAAGCCAGACCAGTTAAATATTCATCATGAATAATCGTTAACAAGAATCCAATGTCGACCGCTATTGAAAGCATCAACAAGGTTGTGCTACTTGCAGTAGGAGCACTAGTTGATGCTTTCCGTAGCAATCAACAATGGATTCTTGTGTAAGCTTGTTCATGATAGAAATTTAAGGATGGTTTGGTCTGACCTACAGAATGGTAAGAAATTTGGGGCTCTTTTTCCTTTGTTGTCTTCTTATGCAGCGTAGCCTAAGTAGAAAATTGATGGACAAATCCAGAGATAAAAAACATATATTTAAACTATTAAGTAACAATTTATTTTTTTGAGAAATGGAGTAAGGCATATGGCCCCTACGCCTTGTAATGGGTGGAGGCCATGCGTCTTTTCTTTAACAGTTTGCTCACGTTTGTTAAGTGAAAAACAACAAGGTGCAAGGACCCGTGCGTCTTTGTCTTTTTGGTTTCATCTTAAAATTTGTTTTCCATTTTGGAATTGTAAGCTTCTTTTTGCCTTCCCTCCCCCTCATTCATCTAGATTGTCATTCATTTTTATTTTATAATATCTATTTCATTTCTTCGATTATGGCTTCGAATTAAAACCTAATGTGAGTAAGTGTCTCTCAAGAAAAAATAGGTCTTGACTTTATCTTTTTTCCATTAATCATCTTTACAGTAATTCAATTGGTAATTTTCATATGCTCTCACTTATTAAATCAACCATAAAACTTGTGGTCTCTTCAATGGTCAAAATATTTAATTTTTGCAATTCCCCCTCATTTTTCTATCTAAGTAAATTTCTTCCCTCTTTTAGTTTCAACTTCTAGGTTCTCTCATTTCAATGTGTCTCAATGATGCATCTTCTCTCGACAAAGGCTTGAAATTGTTAGCTCTTTATGCCTTCTCTTTCT
Organism: Solanum stenotomum; assembly: GCF_019186545.1. Classification (NCBI taxonomy): domain Eukaryota; kingdom Viridiplantae; phylum Streptophyta; class Magnoliopsida; order Solanales; family Solanaceae; genus Solanum; species Solanum stenotomum. Next base: position 36,104,702 of record NC_064289.1, on the reverse strand, counting down.
CTCTAATCTCATTTATCTGGATTGCCATTCATTTTTAGTTTATTATAAGATCTCTATCAACTGTTTGATTAGGGCTTTGAATTAGGTCCTAATGAGAATAGTTGATCTCTCAAGAAAAAATAGGCATTGACTTTATTTTTCTACATGAACCATATATACACTAATTCAATTATTAATTATCATGCACTCTCACTTATTAAATCAATCATAATACTTGCGGATCTCTTATTCAATGGTCAAAATAGTACATTCTTTTTGTCATATTAGGTTAATATGATTATTCAAGATTTTCGCTCCTCTTTGGATAATAACTATATTTTTGTTCTTCATTTTTATTTTCTTTAATGTGTAGAAAAATTGGTAGATGAGGTAGATTTTGCTGAGAATAAGCTATCAAGTAAGGTATAATTATAAAAATATGTTATTATCTTTGTTCTTTTGTATTTTTTTTTAAAGTTATGTTGAAGGAATAATCTAAAAACAAATTTAAGATGCAATATCTTAATAGACGTGCCTAGGTAGAATGTATTTCTATTTTAATTTATTTTATTATTTGAAATTCTAGTTTCTAATCTAGAAACTAGAATTTCAAATAATAAAATAAATTAAAATAGAAATACATTCTACCTAGACACGTCTATTAAGATATTGCATCTTAAATTGGATTAGAAACTAGAATTTCAAATAATAAATTAAATTAAAATAGAAATACATTCTACCTAGGCACGTCTATTAAGATATTGCATCTTAAATTTGTTTTCAGATTATTCCTTCAACACAATTTTTTTTAAAATACAAAAGAACAATAAATAAAAGAACAAATATAATAACATATTTGTATAATTATACCTTACTTGATAGCTTATTCTCAGCAAAATCTACTTTATCTACCAATTTTTCTACACATGAAAGAAAATAAAAATGAACAAAAATATAGTTATTATCCAAAGAAGAGCGAAAATCTAGAAAAATCACATTAACCTAATATGACAAAAAGAATGTACTATTTTGACCATTAAAGAAGAGATCCACAAGTATTATGATTGATTTAATAAGTTAGAGTGCATGAGAATTAATAATTGGATTAGTGAATATATGGTTCATGTAGAAAAATAAAGTCAAGAGCTATTTTTTCTTGAGAGAGCAACTATTCTCATAAGGACCTAATTCAAATCCCTAATCAAATAGTTGATACAAATCTTATAAACTAAAAATGATGGCAATCCAGATGAATGAGATTAGAGAGGAAGAGAAGGCATAAAGATCTAACAATTTCAAGACTTTTGTCGATAGAAAATGTGCCGTTGAGACACATTGAAATGAGAAAACCTAGAAGTTGAAACTAAAAGAGGGAAGAAATTTACTTAAATAGAAATAATTGGGGGGGGGGGGGGGNGGATTGCGAAAATTAAATATTTTGTGCATTGAAGAGACCACAAGTTTTAATGTTGATTTAATAAGTGAGAGCATACAAAAATTATCAATTGAATTAGTGTAAAGATTATTAATGGAAAAAAAATAAAGTCAAGACCTATTTTTTCTTGAGAGACACTTATTCTCACCGGGTTTTAATTGGAAGCTATAATCCAACAAATGAAAGAGATATTATAAAATAAAAATGAATGACAATCTAGATGAATGAGGGGAAGTGAAGGCAAGAATAAGCTTACAATTTTAAGATTTTTGAGTCCAAAGAAGACGTGCCCCTGAGATTAGAGAGAAAGAGAAGACAAAGATCTTACAATTTAAAGCCATTTGTCGAGAGAAGCTGCGCCGCTAAGCCACAGGAAAATGAAAAAACCTAGATGTTGAAATTAAAAGAGAGGGAAATTATACTTACATAGATAAAATTAGGGGGAGAAGATGCACATATGTGCCACAGTGAAATGAGAAAACCTAGATGTTGAAACTAAAAGAGGGGGGAAATTTTCTTAAATAGAAAAAATGAGGGGGAAATTTTTTTGGTGCCAAATTGGAAAATAATAATATAAAGACAATAAATCAAATATGTAATTATGAAAATTAGATATTTTGACTATCAAAGAAGATACACACAAGTATTATGATCGATTTAATACTTGAGAGCATTTGAAAATTAACAATTGAATTAGTGTGTCGATGATTAATCCAGAAAAATAAAATCAAAACCTTCTTTTTTTAGAGAAAACATTGATTCTCATCGGAACCTAATTTGAAGACATAATCAAACAATCGAAGGACATCTTATGTACTAAAAATAAATGACAATCGAGATGACTGAGATTAGAGGAAAAGGGAAGGCAAAAAACATACAATTTCAGGTCTTTTGATTCAAGAATATGGGTGTGCATCGTTAGGTTCGGTTCGATTTGATTTTATGTATTATTGGTTTGGTTTATCGTCTTTTATTTTTTAAGTACATTAAGCCAATAACATAAAACCAAACCAATAAGATATTAATCAGTTTTTGATTTGTCGATTATTGGTCTTTAATGGTTTAGTTTTCAGTTTAACTGTCACAACCCAAAGTACACCCTAGGTGTGACATAAAGTACAAGACCATGAGAAGTCCTACACAAGACACTTGACATACATATGTATAGAGTAATACACAAAAGTAAGTGTCACGCTCCAAGACCCCACCCTAAATGCGACATGGCACTCGGAACCCCCATAGGCCCGAGAGTACCAACCAACCTGTTTAACTTGAATAATACAATATAAATACCAATTTAAATATTATTGCGGAAAGTAAGACCCATTTCAGTTAACCTTCAAGAGAATGCAAAAGAGGAAAACCAATTCGACTTTTAATTAGAAATAAGGATTGATGTGAGTCTATCCTTCAACTCTTGGAAACTCTTCTCATAAGCTTCCAACCATAAGAATTTTACCTTCTTTTGAGTCAATGCCATCAATGGTGAAGCAATAAAGGAAAATCCTTCCACGAACCTTGTATAATAACTGGCCAAACTCAAGAAACTTTGTATATCCGAAGCGGACAAAGGTCTAGGCCAATTCATAATTGTCTCGGTTTTCTTCGGATCGACTTGAATTCCTTCACTGGAGACAATATGTAAAGAAAATCAATAGACCTCAGTCAAAACTCACATTTTCTACACTTAGCATATAATTCACGGTCCTTGTAAATTTGCAACACAATCATCAAATTCTCAACATGCTCATGTTCACTCAATTGAACAAATTCATAAACACCACCGGGGCATTATTCAAACCAAACAACATCATCAAAAACTCATAATGACCATACCGAATTTGAAAAGCCATCTACGGAATGTTATTCTCCTTCACCCTCAATTGGTGATAGCCTGACTGGAGGTCAATCTAAGAGAAGTAACTTTCTCCTTGGAGTTGATCAAGCAAATCATCTATCCTTGGAATAGGATACTTATTCTTGATGATAACTTTATTCAATTATCGATAATTGATGCTTATTTTCAGAGAACCATCCTTCTTTCTAACAAACAACGTTGGAGCACACCATGTAGAGATACTCGATCGAATAAAACCCTTATCTAACAATCTTTCAATTGGTCCTTCAACTCCTTTAATTCTGCCGAAGCCATACGATAAGGAGGAATAGACATAGGCTTTGTATCTAGGGAACGTCAATACTGAAGTCTATTTCCCTTTCGGGAGGAATACCACCAGGAAGATCATTGCATTTCTGGAAACTCATTTACAATTGGAACTTACTCAACGGTAGGGGTTCAAATGATATATCCCCAACTCGAACAAGATGATAAATGCAACCCTTAGAAATTATTTTCCTAGATTAACTGACCCTTAAGAACAAAATTTCCCCCTTCTTATGACATGATAGGTTCATTCGGAACTTTGAAAGTGACCAATCGGGTCTTACAATCTATAGAAGCATAACATGCATTAAGCCGATCCATCCCAAGAACAACAACAAACTCTCTCTCAAAGGAAATAACACAAAGTGTTTTATCTTCCAAAATACCCATGAAAATTTTGAAGGAGCTTGAAGAAAAGTTTAGACAAAGCAATCTTCCACAACTTTATTACTTGCAAAAATAAATCAGTGAGTTAGCTCAAGAAAATTTTGACATTGTTGAATACTAAACCAAACTCAAAAGGTTGTGGGATAATCTTGAAACCTATATGTCTCTCAAAGCTTCACTTGTGATTGCATCTGTCAAAGTAAGGCTAAGATCCTCAAATCTGAGCAAGATGCCAGGCTCATTTAGTTCCTTGTGGGACTGAATGATGCCTACACAAGTCCAAGGAGAAAGGTTCTCATGCTTTGTCCCTTACGTTCAGTTAATTATGCTTATTTCTTTCTGAAGAAGAGACGAGAAACAAAAGGAAGTTTAGATAAATACTCATCCAGATACAACAACTATTCATATCAATACTTATCTAGGTACATCAGCCTTTTATACTAGTAAGTCATCTTATGCTGAAACTAGGTACAGTTCAGAGAATAAACCTATCACAAAAGGAAAGAAAAATAGTTCAGGTCTCTCTTGCACTTATTGCAAGAAACAAAAAGCAATGTTGTGTGTACTGATGATGAACCTAAGAATCATGCAAGGGGTCAACCAATGACTCAAGAAAAATTTCACAGTCTTTACCAACTTGTACAATATGTGAAAATTGGTTCAAAGGTAGATCAACCAACTGAGGATGTAACTGTTGTGAATTGTTTTGGTACCCTAAACTATGACCTTTCTTCTAAATCTTACACTTAAGTTTGTTTGAATTATATTTCTTTGATCTTTGACTAAGACGCTTCAGAGCACATGACCTCCGATCTAAGAATCCTCTTTAATGTAAAAATGCTTCCCAAACCTATTTATGTCACTCTTCTTAACTCCAATAAAGCTTTATTTTTTCAATCAGGTGATGTCACCATTCTGCCTAATTTCACTGTTAATCATGTTCTTTTTTTCCCTTGTTTCACTTACAATCTCTTATCTATTTACAATTTATGTTTACAATTTAACTTTATTCTTATATTTTCTGGTCTTGGTGCTACCTTTGCAGACCCCTTCAATGAAAAGGCTAGTGGTTCTTGGTAAAGTTAGCAAGTGATTATATATGATGGAGTCTAAAAGTTCAAGCCCACTCAAGCCTAATGCTCATTACACTACATTGAGATTTTTTGGTTGTTTATGCTATACCACAACTTTAGGAACTCACAAAATTAAATAAGATCCTAGATATACTAAATGCAGTTTTTTGGTGTACCTTTTGGAAAGAAAGGTTACAAAGTTTTAGATTTGAACTCTAATAAGATTTTTATTTCTTGGCAGGGGTGTAGCTACACTCATGTCAGGTTGTCCAATTGGACATCCTTTGTCGGATAAATATACCGTATATACAATTAAAATGATATATAAAATAGATAAATAACATATTTTGGACACCCTTGACACAACAATATATTGTAGCTCAGTGGTTTCATGCTTGAAAGAGCAAAGACACGTAAGTTTGAAGTGTTCGATTGTTTGAATTTCAATAGTATCAGCTCTTTTTCCAGTTTAAGAAGAGAAGGCTCACTTTAGCATATGAACACCCTTCGTGAAAAATCTGGCTTCGCCTCTATTTCTAGGGATGTGGTGTTTCACAAGTCAATTTTTACTTTCTCCTCCTCTTCTACCCCACTTTCTCCTTTGTTTTCTGTATCTGTCCATCCTCTTTAGGATGATTCAATTTTTACTACACTTCACATTCCTCTGTTATCTCCATCTTCTGGTCTTCCCTCTAGTTTATCTTTCTCTCCTATTTCTACTATCCCCTCTTCCCATTCTGATATGTCATCATCATACCATTATCATGTTCCTATATCCTCTTCTTCTCCCATTCATGTTCTTGTCAAAACCAGATCCCATAAACCTCCTACTTGCAAGATTACATTGACAATTTTGTTATCTTTGGTGATCTCATTGTCTACTCTTTAACCATATCATCAATTCCTTTTAAATTCTATCTCTTATGCCACTAAACCTAACATCTATTCTCAGGCCATCTTACATTTTGATTGGCAATAAGCAATGGTATAGACTTTATAAACTTATTCTCCAGTTGTGAAGATTGCTACAATTCACTGTTTATTGGTTGTTGTTGTTGAGAGGAAATGAGATATCACATAGTTTGATGTCAACAATGCCTTCCTACATGGAGATTTTAATGAAGAAGCTTACATTAAATTTCCAATTGGCATGTTTGCCCTTACTCCTTCTCTTGCTTGTTGATTGAAGAAATTCTTATATGGACTTCGTCAAGCATCTCGTCAATGGTATGCTCGACACATTGGTGCACTCAATTTTAAGGGTTATTCTCACTCTCTCAACAATTATTCCCTCTTCTTTAAGAAATCAAATGGTCGCATTTCACTCCTAGAAGTCTATGTTGATAATATACTACTTACCGGGGACGAGCCCTCTTAAATTCATTCTGTCAATGTCTTTCTTGATTCAAAATTTAAGATTAAAGCTCTCGGTCCAGCTAGTTATTACTTATAGGGTATGGAAATAATTTGTGAACCTAATGGAATTATACTAGGCGAACGAAAGTTTAACTTATATTTGCTTCAAGAATTTGTTGTAATGGATTCGAAACCAGTAGATCCTCCTCTTGATCCCTCTGCCAAACTTATACTTAATGATGGTTCCCTGATTCCAAACTCCACTCTCTACTGGATATTGTTGGGTAAGTTAAATTTCCTTACCCATACTCACCCATATATGTTTTTTGCCATTCAACATCTAAACCAATTCATCAACCCCCCCGACAACCTCATCTAAATGCTTCATTATGTTCCCTTCGTGATCTTTTATTAAATCATTTCTTGGGGATATATCTTTCCTCATCTTCTTCTTACAAATTGATTGCTTGTTGTGACTCCGACTGGTGTCATTGTTCGGACACCCGTCATTCAATTAGAAAATACTTCATTATATTTGGTTGATCTCCAATTTCGTGGAAGTACGAAAGGCAATTTATTTTTGGTCTCCCTCACTTCCGCGGAAGCTGAATACCGCTCTATGCGGCAGGTGGTAGCTGAGATTACTTGGATGGTTCATCGTTTGAATGATTTCTCTGTCCTTTCACCCATTCAAGTTCCTTTTTCTTAGACAGCCAAACGCCAATGCACATAGCCAAAAACCCTGTTTTCCAAGAGTGTAGAAGCATGTTGATCTGGACTGCCACTTCACGCTAACAATATCTCGCCAAACATATCTCATTTAGCTATGTCCCCTCTTTTTCAGAAATTGCAGACCTGTTCACAAAAACATTATTAGATCTTGTTCATCAATCCTTTTTAGGCAAGTTGGGCATCGTATCCCCTCCCTCCAACTTGAGGGGGAGGGAAGGGTGTTGGGATCTCTAATTGTTCAACTCTATCAATTTCTTCTATTTCCTATAATAAATAATCATTTCCTCAAATCAAAGGAAACGAAAGCTCAAGTTTCAGACATTAGCATAGTAAGTAACAAATATATACACCTAGTTCATCGCTGTTGATATCCTACTGTGATGCTTCAATCGCAGCCATATGATTAATTAACTATTCAGTGATGACACATCATTCTCTAGAAGGTTCCATAGTGTGTAGATATGTTAGGAATATTCATTTATTCTTTTTTCCATTTCTTTTTTAGTTAGTTTGTTATAGAATAGCTAGTAGATTTATTACAAGTGTATATATACGATTAAATTTTTCTTTTGCTATACTTGTATAAATACTATTGTATAAATTCAAGAGGAATACACCATAAATTCAGTCTAAGTCTTTTCATTTACTACTTCATTCCAACAACTAACCATGTGGTTGTTGTATATGCATTTAATAAGACACATATTACCACGAAAAAATGGAAAGGAATATGAAAATCGAAACTCACTCAACTTTCACACTTTGTTGCAACAAATGTATGTAGGGATGTCATATCATTCATCTATTTTTTTGGATAAGGACATCAGATGTTATTTCATAAAACTAGAAATACAATTATAAAAATACAATAACTCATTGTTCTATCATCAACATTTTTCTATCGAAGTGATTTCATACCACTACCCTCAGAGCAAGAAGATCTGAAGACTGCAGGAATATCATACCAAAAATTACTGTACTAAACACATCTTACAGTACAAGACGTCATTCATCTAACCTAATTGTCAGCCACTTTTGCAACTTGCAATTTTCATTTGAACAATAGGCGTTCATATAGTGAAATTGACGAATCAACCTTACAAAAAATTAAAGTATTCATGCGAAACACGAGAATTCTTACAATCTATACACATCACAAAGTTAACAAATCTAAATATTCTACCTAATTTTTATTTCAAGAGATTTCGCATCCCACTTCCTACTTTCAACCCTTATTGATTATTGAAGAAATGCTTGAAAACATGAATGTGGACTAGAATTGTGCAAATTGTTGTCTCTTCTATGTGTTGTGATATTACTTGTATGCTTTGATCGTTGAACATCGTGATGAGACATGTGTTGAGTTATTATGCTTTGATTGTTGACAGAGTTACTAAGTCTGCACGTTTTTTGGCAGTTAAGACTACAGATTTGGTGGAGGACTACGCCAAGATTTACATTAATGATATAGTTAGGTTGCATGGGGTTCCTTTGTCTATGATCTCAGATAGACGTCCTCAGCTTACCTCTCATTTCTGGAAGTCATTTCAGAAATGTCATAGTACTCAGGTTAACCTTAGCACGACATTTCATCCGCACTAGGATGGTCAGCCAGTGCGTACCATTCATACCTTAGAGGACATATTGAGATTTTGTGTGATCAACTTCAAGGGTAGTTGGGATGATCACCTTCCTCTCATAGGGTTAGCCTATAATAATAGTTATCATTCCAATATTTAGATGGCCCCTTATGAGGCATTGCACGGGCATAAATGTAGATATCCAATTGGTTGGTTTGAAGTAGGTGAAGCAGCCTTGATAGGGCCAGATTCAGCTCATGATGCTATGGAGAAAGTGCAACTCATTAGAGATATACTTAAGACAACCCAGAGTCGCCAGAAATCCTATGCAGATGTAAGGAGAAGGGAACTAGAGTTCTAAGTTGATGATTGGGTTTTCCTCACAGTGTCGCCCATGAAAGGAGTGATGATATTTGGAAAGAAAGGAAAGATCAGTCTTAGATATGTAGGCCCTTACAAGATCTTGAAAAGGGTTGTAAAGTGGCTTACGAGTTAGAGTTGCCAACAGAACTAGCAACAATGCATTCGGTTTTTCACATTTCATTGTTGAAGTAGTGTGTGGGTGACCCAGCATCTATTGTGCCTTTAGAAAGTGTAGCAGTGAAAGATAGTATCACTTATGACGAGGTACCTGTCGAGATTCTTAATCGTCAGGTTCGAAGGTTGAGAAACACAGAAGTCACTTCAGTTAAGGTTTTATGGAGGAGTCAGTTTATAGAGGGAGCTACTTGGGAAGTAGAAGTAGCTATAAAGGCCAAATATCCTCACCTCTTTCCTTCTGATTCCATTCCAGCTTGAGGTAATAGTTCCTCTTCAGTTTTTCAGTCATTCATGCACAATTTCAGTCTTAGCTTCATGTTCCTTCAGTTTGTACTTGCATTTTCAGCGTATTTGAATATTCTTGCAACTTAGTTCAGCCTAAAATCAGTTTCCAGTAGTTAGTGGTAGGGTTTGCAACTCTTTCCCTCCATTTTGGCTAGTTAGTCTTCATTCGAGAACGAATGTTCCCAATGGGGAGATATTGTAACACCTCGAAAACCAAACCTAGAAAAAATTTACAAAAAATCTCCTAAACCAGTGAACCACGACAGGGTTCACGGACTGCGATAGGGTCCACGGTCCGTTGACCTACCCACGGTGGGGAGTTAGACTCCACCAAGCCCAGACTTCAGACCACTAGACCCTTCAAGGGCCGCAGTCTTGACGACACACCGTGGTGGCATCCGAAGATGTTGAATCAGTAGGCCCCCAAGATAAGCCCTCAGAGCCCCTCTCCCCACGCCTAAGTGAGTACCACGATGACCTTCACGGTCCATGGTCCTAACGACGGGTTGTAGGGGTGTCTGTGAAGACCACCCAGCAGATCCCCAAACCTGAGCCTTCAAACCTCAGCCTAAGTAAGGAACACAGAGACCTTCACGGTCTATGATCCTTGTCACGGGCCGTGGTAGGGGTTCGTAGAAAGGACCCTCAGGACTAGTAGCCACTAGCCAAGGACCACGACTGGTCCCACGGTCTGTGGTCCCTTTAACGGTCTGTGAAAGTGGCCGTGGTCCCCATCAGATTTTTAAGTAGGGTTATTTTGGTTTTTCCCCCTATTCATTGGACATCGAAGCTACGTTGTTTAACCTCTAAACTACGTGTTTTGATCAGTTTTAGCCTAGAAACATAACTAGAACTTACATATGTCAAATTATTCATCAAAAACATATAAAAATTAAATTGTAAGAACAGAAAGAGGTCGAGCAACCCTAGTTCAAGAGCGCAGAAAGGTTCCATCAGTTCCATCCCTGAAATCGAAAGATTTCTCTGTGAATGTCATCACCAGGTATGTGGGATTAGATTAGTGGTTTCACTTCACCCATTAGGTCCCTACATTTCAGTCAGAATCTTGATTCCCTCAATATTATCTAGACCTAGGATTTCTTGAATGTTAGAAATTGTTGGGTTTTAGCTGCTAGAATGATCTAAATCATATTATCATGTTGTACTATTGTTTTTCCAAGATTCATGCATAAACCCATAACCCTAGCTATGTAGTTCTTTTAGTTCATGAATTGCACATGCTAGGTCAGTTAATCCAGTTATATATACAAATGCCACAATCTTTGAATGCTTTTTTATCGGTATATAAATAATGCATTCTCAGTTAGCATTACAATATTTTGAGCTATCCAGTATTATTACAACATTTCAATTATAAAGTGTTAAATTACTTAATCTATTGGGAGAAGCTTAATACTGAGTGGACTAGGGTAAGTCACCCTCAAGTCCCAGAACTACGTGCCTCATAGGTTGTAAGTCCCCTCTGTGGGCATCATTTTAGTGATCACGCCCGCATGCCTCTACACCTTTGGCCGTTGTATTGGATTCTCTCGATGAGGCGTATACATCGGACTCCACATTTAGCTCATGTGGTTTTATGTCGGTTATTAGTAGCTCCCTTATAGTCAAGTTCTCTGTCATTGACCATGTTATTAGTTTTAGTTCAGATTTCAGTTTCAGTATGTTATAAACTTGGTCATTGCCCTCATTATTTCATGTTCAGTATTCTCAATTAGTATCATGCTTATCTCATATCATTGTTCAGATTTATGCTTTGATTCAGTTATGATTATTGTTCAGCTTTATCCTATCCTACATGCTTAGTACGTTTCAAGTACTGACACATACTCTGTGCTACATCATCTCGTGATGTAGGTTCAGGTCCTCAGTAGTCAGATCACGTATAGATCAGTTCCCCATCTTCAGCTCAGTAGCATCAGTGGTGAGTCCTCATTCTTCGAGGACTAGAGACATATTTATCTTTCTTGCTTTTAGTTTTAGTTTCAATTCTGCTAGATCTAGATGGGGCTTGTCCCAACATTTCTAGTCAGAAGAGGCTTTATTTCATACATAGTTAGTTTCAGCTTTAGTCTTGGATTTTGATTTCTCATTTGTAGTAAAACTCTCAGTTTTCATTTATTCAGATAGTATATGGGTATTCCCTATCATTTCAAATTATATTATGATTTAGCTTCCGCACAGTATTTCTTTATTTCAGTTTATTTAGGATGCTTATGATATGCCAACAACGTTAGCTTGGGGTCACTCGTGATCCTAGGTCCCGTGTCCCCGTCCAAGGGGTATCCTCGGGGCATGACATCGAAGAACTCCATACAAGCTACTTAGCTCTCATTACATAAGAAATAGAACAATAAGAGTCAAAACAACATTTCTAAGTCCAAATATTTTATTAAAGAAAAGTGGAAGTCTAGACATCTTGTGTCATCATAGCCATCTAATACACTAGAATGAAATTGGACCTAGCCCATACATCATATCCAAAAGATAAATACATGAAAGAAATTGAATACAATAAAACTCTATCCTCGAAGCATGAGAACTCACCAAAGCTTAGAAATCTCAAAAATTCAATACTTATCCACGAAGCTGATGACCCTAACGGTTGGACCCTACATTTGGGGAAAATGTAGGCAAGAGTATGTGTTAGTACAAAGAAATGTATCAAGTATGATATCCACACATAGAAACATTTAAAACGTGTTAAAAGGGACATTTCATTCCATGACATGCAATTGAGAAAACTAAAACATAATATAAGAGGGTTAGAAAATATACCTCATAAAACATGGCTAATGCAAGCTAACATCATCTTTAAGACCTTTGAATGCATATGTGATACTTCTTGAAGTAACCTAAGTTCATCATTAATGTAAGGAATTAGCCTTAACCGACATAGAGACAATGTGAGCTATAACATGATACTTCGGTATCTCCCACACCGAAAAGGATTGTCCTACTTGCCCAAGTAGAACCATGAACTTCTAGCTTAAGTGGATCCACTATCTAATCAACCTATGGGGGCAGATAGCTATGAGATAAGGAGATTGCTACTAGAAACCCAGCCTCTACTAGGAAGAGCTTTCATCTCAAGAGATTTCTTCTAGAAACCTAGCCTCTACTACGGGATAGCTTCTATCTCACATCAATATCCACTCGGTACTAAGCATAAATCCCAAGGAATAGTTATTAAGTCTTGACTTATCTTATCATATAATAGCTCCTTATACCATGCTTGAGAAAACCTTTCACCATCCATGATCTATTCATAATAGCTTTTATCCTTTTATTAAATTAGGTGAGGAAACCTTTCAACCTAAGAACCCTTATTATGTGAGAAGACTTTTCACATCATGCTAATATGTGTTTATGAGAATATACTTTCAATAACACAACATCAATATCATCATTGGTACTTTACTCTCAAAGCCCACTTAAAACAATTGGATAGACTTCATAAGAACATGCATTAGTCCATAATTTACCTCTTGAGGATCAAATCCCACTTTCAATCATCATTACTTAGAAAACATAGGTTAGATATGGATTTCATCATAACTTCAAGTAAAGTTAGAAATACATGCTTAATTTCATAAAACTCTCCTGTTACATTCTAAATCCCACATCACATGATACATAACTTGAAAACATGGGGGTTTACATGGTTTCATGGGGAAATAATCATAAGATCATAGAAATCCATCTATTCGTGCTTAATAGAGTTGTCATGCCCCGAAGCTACCTCCAAGGCGAGGACATGACACTTAGGATCACGAGTGACCCCAAGCTGACCATGTTGACATATCATAAGCATACTTACAGATTTACTGAAATAGAAATACTGTGCGGAAGCTTAAACATGACATAAAGGAAATGATGGGGGAATGCCCATTCTAAATCTGTATATATATAAAAACTAAGAGTTTAACAACAACTGAAAGGTTAAACTCAAACTAAAACTGAATCTAACTATGTCTAAATAGAAACCCCTAAATGACTAGAGATGCTGGGACATGCCCTCAACCAACTTAAGTGAAACTGAAGCTAAAATGAAAAGACTAAATATAGAAACATGTCTTTTGTCCTCGAAGTTTGAGAACTCACCACTAAAAATGCTGAACTGGAGATCGGGGACCGATCTAAGCGTGATCTAAATGTTCAGGGCCTAAACCTACATCACGAAAAGATGTAGCACTGAGTATGCGTCAGTAGTTGAAAGGTACTGAACATGCATGATAGAATAAAACTGAATAAAACATGTAACTGAACAAAGCGATAAAGCAATGATGTAATCTGAATATGATAAATAAATTGAACATGGTGAATATGAACTAACTTGATGTAGTGACCAAGTTTATAACATACTGAAACTAAAGACTGAACTGTAACTGATAACCAGGTCAATACACTAGAATTTGTTTGTGGGTGCTACTAATAACCGACATAAAACCACATGATCTAAATGTGGAGTCTGATGTATACACCCCATTGAGAGGACCCAATATACCTTGCCAAGGGTATAGAGGCATGACTGGTGTGATCACTTTGTCTAATCCCCACAGAGGGGACTTACCCACGAGGAACGTAGTTTTGGGACTATGTGAGTGACTGACCCTTAGTCCACTCAGAATTAAGCATAATCCCAACTGAATGCATAAAATACAAAGTAACTGAAATAACTGGATAGCTCAAAATACTAACATACTTACTGAAAATGTAACATAAATATACTGATAATGAAACATTCTTAACTGAGGCAAGTATAACTAAATAATCTGACCTAGAAAGTGTAATTCATAGACTAAACGAATCTACACAATTAGGGTTCTGAGTTTCAAGCAAGAACTAAGCAACAATTCCTTGAAAACATGATAATCTGATTTGGATTATTCTAACAACGGAATCACAACATAAATTCTGATATTCTAGAAACCCCATGTTTAACATGATATAGAGAATCAGGAATTTGACTGAATTCTAGGGACCTAATGGGTGAGAGGAACCCACTAGTGAAATCCCACGTATAAGGTGACGAATTTCATAGAGAAATCTTTCGATTTTGGGGCTGGAATAGACGAAACCTTGTTGCGTTCTTAGAGATAGCTATTGCCTGTATTCTCTTCTTTTTCTCTAAGTTTTGCATGATTTAGGTGAATGATTGATTAAGGTAAGTTCTAATTAATTTGCTAGGCTAAAACCAACCAAAACTACGTAGTTTAGGGGTTAAATGACGTAGTTTCGGGGTCCAACGCATAAGGAAAAGGCCAAATGACCCCTGACTTAAAATCAATCAGGGCCAACCGACAGACCTGGTCCATGGACCATGGTTCCATCTATGGTCCATCTTGGTAAGTCGTCGACTAGCTTCAAAGCATGGAACTTGGAGAGTTTGAACCATGGACCGTGTCCACGGACCATGGTCCCACCTACGGTCTGTAGGTCCTAGCGTGGTTCTGGACTTAGTTGAATTTTCTTGGGGTTCTGGGGAGTCTGAACCACAAACTTGGTCCATGGACCGTCGTCCCACCTACAGTCCATAAGTCCTGGCATGGGTCAAGACTTGGCTTATAAATTTTGGGGTTCTGGGAAGGGAGTTGCAGGTGGCCAACCACGAACCACAGATGGGGTCCGTAAGTGGCACAGTTGGTCACACCTGCAACTTCTGGAATCTACATTTCTGGTCTGTCTAGAATATAGGGTGTTACATTATCTCCCCCTTGGGAAAATTCGTCCTCGAATGAATACTAAAATAGATGAACATGGAGGGAAAGAGTTGCAAACCCTACTACTAAATACTGGAAACTGAAATATGACTGAACTAAGTTCCAAGGACATGCAAATACGCTGAAAATGCAAGTACAAAATGAAGGAACATGATACTAAGACTGATTATACGCAAGAGTAACTGAAAAATTGGAGAGGAACTATTACCTCAAGCTGGAATGGAATCGGAAGGAAAAAGATGAGGTTACTTGGCCTTCATGGCTGCTTCTGCTTCTCAAATAGCTCTCTCTACTAACTGACTCCTCCACAAACCTTAACTGAAGCGACTTCTTTGTTTCTTAACCTTCGAACCTAACAATCAAGAATATCAACTGGCACATCCTCAAAAGTGAGATTATCCTTCACAACCACACTTTCCAAAGGTACTATGGATTCTACATTACCCACACACTTCTTGAACAACGAAATGTGGAAAACCGGATGCACTAATGCTAGTTCTGCTAGTAACTCTAACTCATAAGCCACTTTTCCAATTCTTTTCAAATTCTTGTAAGGGCCTACATTTATAGGACTGAGCTTCCCTTTATTACCAAATCTCATCACCCCCTTAATAGGTGACACTTTCAAGAAAAGTTCCTTCTCCTTATATTTGCATCAGACTTCTGGTGACTTTGGGATGTCTTAAGTCTATCTCTAATGAGCTGAACTTTTTGCATGGTATCATCAACCGAATCTGGCCCTATTAAGGCTGATTCACCTATTTCAAACCAATCAACTGGAGATCTACATCTACGCCCATATAATGCATCATAAGGGGCCATCTGAATACTGGAATGGTAGCTATTATTGTAGGCGAACTCTATAAGAGGAAAGTGATCATCCCAACTACCCTTGAAGTCGATCACACAAGCTCTCAACATTTCCTCTAAGGTCTGAATGGTACGCTCTGCCTGATCATCCGTCTGTGGATGAAATGTTGTGCTAAGATTAACCTGAATACCAACAACTTTTTTAATCGACTTCCTGAAATGAGAGGTAAACTGATGACCTCTATCTGAGATTATAGACAAAGGAACCCCATGCAACCTGACTATCTTATTAATGTAAATCTTGGTGTAGTCGTCCGCCGAATCTGTAGTCTTGATAGCCAAAAAGTGCACAGACTTAGTAACTCTATCTATTATCACCCAAATTGAGTCATGCTGCCTGTGAGTATGAGGTAAACGTGTAATGAAGTCCATTTTGATCACTACCTACTTCCATGTAGGAATGTTTATCTCTTGAGTCATACCCCATGGTTTCTGATGTTCTACCTTCACTTGCTGACAATTGGGGTACTTAGCCAGAAAATCTGCTATATCCCTTTTTATACCATTCCACCAAAAGACTTCTCACAGATCATGGTACATCTTAGTGGCACCTGGATGAATAGAATATTTGGAGTTATGGGTTTCTGCAAGAATCTGCTGTCTCAACTCACCCACCTTAGAAACACATAAACGACCCTGATAGCGAAGCCTCCATCTCCCCCTTGGGATAAAACCTCACCCCTCTGCTGATAGATTGCACCCTTTCATTGAAGCAATATGGGATCACTGTCTTGTTTTTCCTTAACCTCCCCTACCATTGAATATTCTGACCCATTCTGAACTGTTACACCATCATTTGATATGCTCATGAGGCAAACTCCTATGTGAGCAAGCCGGTGAACATCCTTTGCTAATTTCTTCCTTTATTCCTCAACATGCGCTACACTACCCATAGATAGCCTACAAAGAGCATATGCTACTACATTGGCCTTACCAAGATGGTAAAGTACATTCATTTCATAGTCCTTGAGAAACTCAAGTCATCTTCTCTGGCAAAGATTCAATTCTTTCTGGGTGAACACATACCGAAGGATCTTATGGTATATAACACATCTACGTGAACACCATACAAGTAATGTCTCCAAATCTTAAAGGCAAAAACCACTGCTACAAGCTCGAGGTCATGGCACATTAAGTTGTCTAGAAGCATAAGCTATAACATTACCTCGCTGCATGAACACACAACCTAGGCTGACTCGGGATGCATCAAAATAAATAACATAACCGTCTGAACCCTCTGGTAGAGTCAAATCGGGAGTTGTAGTCAACCTACATTTCAGTTCTGCGAAGCTTTTCTCACAGTCATCTGACCATTGAAACTTAAAATTTTTCTGAGTTAACTTAGTCACTGGAGAAGCTATGGATAAAAATCCTTCCACAAACCTTCTGTAGTAACCTTCCAAACCCAAGAAACTTCTGATATCTGTAGGAGAGGTAGGTTTGAGCCATTATTTCACTACCTCTATTTTTTGAGAATCCACTCAGATCCCTTCGCTAGATACAATATGCCAAGGAAAGCAACAAATTGCACCTAAAACTCACATTTGCTAAACTTATCGAATAACTGGCAATTTTTGACAGTTTGCAGGACAATCCTCAAATGAGTCGCATGATCTTCCTCATTCCTAGGTAAATGAGGATATCATCAATAAACACTATAACGAAGAAGTCCAAATACTGCTTGAACAACATGTTCATCAAATCCATGAAAGCTGCAAAAGCATTGGTTAGTCCAAATGACATAACTACAAATTAATAATGACCATACCAAGTTATGAAGTTTATTTTTGGAATGTCACTATCTCTGACTCTGAGCTGATGATAACCAGATCTGAGGTCTATCTTCGAGAAATGACTAGAACTTTGAAGTTGGTCGAACTAGTCATCCATCCCGAGGATAGGGTACTTATTCTTGATTGTGACTTTGTTCAACTGCCGATAGTCAATGCATATCCTGAGAGAAATATCTTTCTTTTTCACGAACAACACTGGTGCACCCTATGGAGAAATATTGGGTCTGATGAAGCACTTATCTAGAAGGTCTTTTAACTGCTCTTTCAATTCCTTAAGCTCAAATAGAGCCATTCTTTAAGGAGGAATAAAAATAGGATGGGTATCTGGAAGGAGATCAATTCCAAAGTCGATTTCCCTTTTGGGAGGAACTCCGGGACGATCTTTTGGAAACACTTCTGGAACTCATTTACTACTGGAACTAACTCAAGAGTTGTGGTCTCGGAGCTTGAATCTTTAACCTAGACTAGATGATATAGACAACCCTTAGAAATTATCTTTCTGGCCTTAAGGTAAGAAATGAATCGACCCATAGACACTAAGCTACTACCCTTCCATTCTAAGATTGGCTCGTCAGGAAATTGAAAACGAATGATCCTATTTCGACAATCATCTGAGGCATAGCAGGAATGTAACCAATCCATGCCTAGAATGACATCAAAGTCTACCATTTCTAACTCTACAAGATCTACTGAGGTGACTTTCTAATAGACTATGATAGGGTAATTTCTGTATACCCGTCTAGCTATAACTGGGTTACCAATTGGAGTAGAGACTAAGAAGGGTTATGAAAGAGTTTATGGACTGACACCGAAGTTGACTGTTATATATGAAGTTACAAAGGAAAGAGTAGCCCCTGGATCTAACAATGCATATACATCTAAGTGAAAGACTCGTAATGTACGAGTGACTACATCAGAAGAATCTTCTTGGACCTAGCGAGCCTGAAGAGCATACAACCTATTCTGGCGCTGATCGCTACCTGTACTAGATGAAGCACTCAACTGAGTTGGGGGACCTGCTGGTGCTGTAGACTGAGCCCTATATTATTACCTCCTTAACTCTGTTTAAAAGAAAGACAATCTCTCAACCTGTGACCAGTTTGACCACACCCAAGACATCATTCTTTCCCTGCAAGACACTCTCCCGAATGGTTCTTACTACAGTTAGGACAAGTTGGGTAGGTTCTATTACCTAAAACACTCCCCTGAGACTTAGAGCCTGATGCCCTACCTTTCTGATCATGTCGAAACCTGGAAGATGGAACACTAGTTGATGAAGGTGCTGGAGAGGAAGATTTCTGCTGGAACTAAGAGTGATTTCCACCACTGAACTTCTACTGAGAATACTCATAGTTGCCTGTCCTAGCTTTCTTATTATCCTTAGCCTATTCCCTATGTTTGTCTCTCTCAACCTGTTGAGCATGAGTCGTAAGCCTAAAGATATTCATGTCTTCCAGCAACATAGCATTTTGACACTCTGTCTTCACTAAGTCTTATACCCCACACAGAAACTTATTCATTTGCGCACTTAGATCAGCAACCATGTAAGGAGCATACTTGGAGATTTGGGTGAACTTGAGTCTGTACTCTTGGATTGACATGCTACCTTGCCTCAAATTCATGAACTCTTGAGTTTTTGCCTCCCTCAACTCTCTTGGGAAGAACCTTTCGAGAAAAGTCTCGCTAAAACACTCCCAAGTGTTAGGAACTGCATCTGTACCCCTGTTTTCTTTTCATTGAGTAAACCAGATGTGAGCTACATCCTTAAGCTGGTAGGACGCCAACTCTACCCTATCATTTCCTGCCACTTGCATCACTCCAAAGATTTTCTTGACCTCATCAATGAATTTCTAGGGATCCTTACCAAGCTGCGACCCTAGAAAATAAGGTAGATTCATCCTAACAAAATCTTGAACTCTAGCTACAGTTGACCCAACATTAGTGTTAGTAGGAACTAGGGCCTGCTGATTGATCTGGTTGGTCACACTCCGAGCCAAAAGATGAATAACATTCCAAAATTTTGCATTCTAAACCTCTTGTTCTGGAACTGGAGGAACTACATTAGCGTTGCGGGCATTCACATTCCTTCTATAAGCTCTACGAGGAGGCATGATCTGAAAATGGATAACGATGGATTAGAAAGAGAGATCATACCAACGCATGATAAGAATATCAAAAAAGTGAAGTTTTCCTAAAACACTTCGTAGCCTCCCTCTCATTAGATGTGGTGCACTTAAGACCCATAAAGATAACTCTACTTAGTGCGGCTTTTCAGACATCCTTGGACACTTAAACCTAATACTCTGATACCAAGTTTGTCACGCCCACGAGTGACCCCAAGCTAACCCTGCTGACATATCATAAGCATACTTAAAGATTTAGTGAATTAGAAATATTATGCGGAAGCTTAAACAAGACATAAAGAAATGATGAGGAATACCCATTCTAAATCTGTATATATGTTTAACAACAACTAAAAGGTCAAACACAAACTAAAACTGACTATAACTATGTGTGAATAAAGGCCTCTAAATGACTAGAGATGTTGGAACATGCCCCCAGCTAACTCTAGTGAAGCTGAAACTTAATAAAAAGACTAAATATAGAAACATGTCTATTGTCCTCGAAGTATGAGGACTCACCACTGAAACTGTTGAGCAGGAGATCGCGGACCGATCTAAGCGTGATCTAAATGTTGAGGACCTGAACCTACATCACGAGAAGATATAGTGCTTAGTATGCGACAATACTGGAAAGGTACTGAGCATGCATGATAGAATAAAACTGAATAAAATATGTAACTCAACAAAGCGATAAAGCAATGATGTAATCTGAACATGATAAATATAATGAACATGCAGAATATGAACTAACTGAATGTAGTGACCAAGTTTATAACATACTGAAACTTAAGACTGAACTGTAATTGATAACCTTGCAGGTCACTAGAATCTCTCTGTGGGAGCTACTAATAACCGACATAAAACAACATGAGCTAAATGTGAAGACCGATGTATACGCCGCATCGAGAGGACCCAATATACCTTGCCAAGGATAAAGAGGCATGACTGACGTGATCACTAAGTATAATGCCCACAGAGGGGACTTACCTATGGGGGCACGTAGTTCTAGGACTATGAGGGTGACTGACCCTTAGTCCACTTGAAATTATGCCTACTACCAACTGAATGTAGAAAATACAAAGTAACTGAAATAACTAGATAGCTCAAAATACTAACATGCTTACTGAAATTGCAACATTAATATACTAATAATGAAACATTTTTAATTGAGGCATGTATATCTGAATAATTTGACTTAGGAAGTGTAATTCATGAACGAAACGAATCTACACAACTAGGGTTCTGAGTTTCAAGAAAGAACTAAGCAACAATTCCTCCAAAACATTATAATCTTATGTGGATTACTCTAACAACTGAATCACAACATAAATTCTGAAATTCTAGAAACCCTAGGTCTAACATGATATAGAGAATCAAGAATCTGACTATATTCTAGGGACCTAATGGGTGAAAGTAACCCACTAGTAAAATCCCATATACCTGGTGACTAATATCACAGAGAAATCTTTCAATTTTAGGGCTGGAATAGACAAAACCTTGTTGCATTATTAGAGACAGCTATCACCTGAATTCTCTTCTTTTGCTCTAAGTTTCTCTTGATTTAGGTGAATGATTGATTAGGGTAAGTTCTAATTAAGTTTCTAGGCTAAAATTGACAAAAACTACGTAGTTTAGGGGTCCAACGCATAGGGAAAAAACCAAACCATCCATAACTTAAAAGCTGTCGGGGCCAATCGACGGACCTGGTCCACGGACCGTGGTCATCCTGGTCAGTCATCGACTGGCTTCAGAGGCTGGGACCTGAGAGTCTGAACCACAGATCGTGGTCTCACATACGGTCCGTAGGTCCTGGCGTGGTTCTGGACTTAGCTGAATTTTCCTGGGCTTCTAGGGAGTCTAAACCACAAACCTGGTCCATGGACCGTGGTTCCACCTACGGTGCGTAGGTCCTGGCAGGGGCAGGACTTGGCTAAAAAATTCTGTGGTTCTGGGAAGAGAGCTATAGGTGGCCAACCACGGACCCTACCTTCAATCTGTGGGTCACCCTACAGTCTGCAGGTGGCACCTGCACCTTCTGGAATCTGCATTCTTGTCTGTCTAGAATACAAGGTGTTACAAGAACATAATTCAATCATTTAAATAAACGTTGAAGATAAACCATGACATTTAAAGAAAACCCTAACAAATTGGGAATTTCTACCATTTGAAATTGGAGAATTTGAGAACTCAATGGATGAAAGGAATCCATGGATGAAAACTATCATACCTTACTATCAAAGCCCAAAGAGATTGAAGTATGGAAACTTGCTCTTGAAACCTAGCTTGAATCTTCTTCTTCTTCTTTAAGTTTCTAGGAAGAGAATTATTTGAGAGGAATAAATTTTGGGGATTTCTTTTGGGTTTTTGAAATAATGGCTTGAGTATGTGAGTTTTGGGGTTAAAATGATTTATATAAGGGTCCTAGACTTAGGCAAAACAACATGGCTTTGATCTAATAAAAACCAAAACAAACCAATGAACCGTTAACTTACAGTGCACTGCCACCTGACCACGTGAGGTTCCACAAGTCGTGGTCCCTACCACAAGCCATGGTGCTCTGGCTGGTTTTTGGACCAGTGGCTAGGGTGCCACCCCTTCCTCCCCCTACGACTATCTTAGGATCACGACCCCTCCCATGGCCGTGGTGGCCTTCACGAGCCATCAAGTGGCTCGTGGGGAAGGTCCTTGTTTGGGGCAGTGTAGCGTAGCTACTGCCCATCCCTTCACGAACCTTACAACGAATTATCATGGTGGTAGTGTGAGGTGAGGCAGTGCTTGGTGAAGGCTGCCCAATTGTCCTCCCTTCTTGGCTCTTGCTTTCTCACTTAGCCCTAGTTCAGCCTACTAGATTTCGAGGTGTTAAATTATCTCCCCCTTGGGAACATTCATCCTCGAGTGAGATTCTAGAAACCTTTCTAATGGAAACTACTCAAGACTAGAAACCCAGCATGCATGCAACTCATCAAAATGCACATAACCAAGGAGGAAACATCAACTCCAAGCTAAACATACTTAATGCACCATAAGAAAAGTAGGAACTATACCTAACAAACCAATATGTATGAAATTTCAAAATTTCTCATCTTCAAGGAGGAACTTCCTTCTCCAAGCTAAAACCATGATCAACACAATCACATAGATCCTATATGCAATTCATACTCAAAAGTATAGATAAAGCATGTCCATCAATTCATCTCATGAAGTGTATAGGCAAATCATACTCAATGCACAAAAACATGAGGCAAATCAATCATGTAAACACATTTTCTTCAAAACACAAGTTTTTCATGAACATGCATAACATAAGGAAATCATGGAAACACATAAAACAGATGACTCCAAAACATAGGAAAAGCCAAAAGGAACTCATCACCTCAAGCTAGAGTCGGAGTAGAAGGAAAAAGATAAGGATATTGGGACATCATAGCATCCTCGGCCTCCCAAGTAGAACCCTCAACTAAATGATTCCTCCATAGCACTTTCACAGAGGCAACTTCTTGTTTCTCAACTTCAAAACTTTCCGGTCTAAAATATCGACCGGAACTTCCTCATATGAATGGTTCTCCTTTACCTCCAAACCCTCTAAAGGAACTATAGATGTTGGATCTCCAACACACTTTTTCAACATAGATACATGGAAAACCGGATGAACCGATGCCAACTCAGTTGGCAAATCAAGATCATAAGAAACCTTACCAACACATCTCAAAATCTCATATGGGCCTGCAAAACGGGGACTAAGCTTCCCTTTCTTACCAAACCTCATCACATCCTTCATGGGTGAGATTTTCAAGTAAACCTAATCATGAACATTAAACTGAATATCCATTCTTCTAACAATGACATATGACTTTTGTTGGCTTTGAGTCGTTCCCAACCTTTCTCTAATGAGTTGAACCTTTTCTATAGCCTCATGAACCGGTTCAGGACCTATTAGGGCAACTTCACCCACCTCAAACAAACCTATAAGAGATCTACACCTCCTACCATAAAGAGCCTCAAATTGAGCCATACCTATACTTGAGTGGTAGCTATTATTACAGGCTAATTTAATCAAGGGAAAATGGTCATCCCAATTACTCTAAAATCAATCATGCAAGCTCTCAACATATCTTCTAAAGTTTGGATAGTACGCTCTGCTTGCCCATCGATTTGGGGATGAAATGTCGTGCTAAGCTTAACTTTAGTACCAAGGCCCTTTTGGAATGACTTCCAAAATTGAGAAGTGAATTGGTTACCACGATTGGAAATAATGGACAAAGGCAATCCGTGTAACTTTAACATTTATCTCAAGTATGTTTTGGCATAGTTATGAGTCCATGAATTGGACTGTTTTAGGGCTTTATTTGAATAGATTTAGTGTCCTCAAATGCATATTTTGTCTCAATAACTGAATAAAAGCCTTGAGTTTTAGGTATTTGGAGTTAGAGGCAAATCATGGACACTAGTGGGCAAAAAGGAACAAGGCAGCTAAAAAGACGAAGAAAAGACGGCCTGAGGATCACCTAAACCATTAGGCGAGTTGCCAAATTACTATGGTCTCGCCTAATGTTCTAGTGTGCCAAGCCCTGAAGGAAAAAATTGAGTCGGCGAGATAAAAGAGATGTCAGCGAGTCGTCGAACGAATTCTGCGATATAGTACTCCATCGCCCAATGTTACAGAATCTGAATTTGTTGAAGGCCAATACAGAAAGGCGATGAACCAGACCAAAGGGCGGATCACCGAGTGGATTGGCGAGCCCGACTAACTGCGCCGAAGTGGTCCTTCTCAACACACTTTTTAACAACTATAAATACTTGTTGAATATTTAGTTTAGTATGCAATATATAGAGAATTTTTAGAATATCAAACATTATTCTCAGTTTTTAGAACTTAGTTTTGGAGACATTGTTCCTTAGCTTTGAAGATTTCCATCTCTAAGCAATTAGAAGTGGGTATTTAAGATTCTTCATTTTCGACGTGTGTAAAGATAATATCAATCGTACCCACTTGATGGAAACACTTTTTGGTGTCGATTTCTATCTCTTTACTATGTCTAGCTAAAACCTCAATCTTGGGGTGTGATTATGTGAATGTGAGTTGAATTTACTGCTGGGTATTGCTAATTTATAGTTAATTTGATGTTTAAAGGTGATTTCGTTTAGTAGTTGTGTTTGAATTTAATTGGGTTGTCGTGGGTTCAGATCGAGAGAGTGAATCCTAAACCCTCTCCCACACCTTCAACTCGAGAGAGTGAATGGACTAAGGCAAAAGCTGTGCTTCATTGCCGCTTATCGGTGTTCGAGAGAAACTGATTTGATTCAAGGGTAAATTATTCAAGAGAAAATTTACCTCCACTAAAGTCTACCTTAGTTACCAATTTACAACGATTTACTATCAATAGCATTTACCTGGTTGTTTATTTTAGCCCATAATCCTATCATATCCCAAGAATCCCATCTCCATATTCGTATTTCTATATTTTTGTTGTTTTTAGTTGATAATTGACTACAAACCCTCCTTTGATAATTGACACTTGTGTCACCCTTTAATTTGATATGTTTTTCTTCGTATATGTCTTTAGCTATAATTGACTTGAATGAAGTTCTTGCTTTTCTCTTAATTCTTGATTACAAACCGCTCCATTGGGACTCGACCCCAACTCACTAGTTGGGTTATATTACTATTGAATGATAGTTGATGCTTAGTGTTGGATGAAGCGTCATTGCTACGTCAAATAAAAATGGTGTCGTTGCTGGGAAGTGGTGTTAAGTGAGAATTTCTAGTTAAGTTGAATGTTGCTCTTGTTAGTTGTAGTTCTACTTACTTAACTTTTAGTTTTAGGTTTTGTGTAGCTGTTTTGAGTAGGAAATTGGAACATGCTTGGTAGCAATGGTGACCAAATGGACCTCTTTTTTTTTTTTTAGGATGATGTCTCTTAGGGATAACATCTTAAGTTTTAGACAATTGGAGGGAGAGTCCATCCATGAGTTGTGGCTGAGATTTAATGCACTATTCCTACAATTCCCAGCTCATGGAATCTCAGAAAGCGTGCTAGTGGACTGCTTCTACAAAAGTCTTGGCCCAGAAAACAAAAAAATGGCTGACCAAATATTTCCAGGGGGCCTCTCAAGACTACCCTACGCAACCAGCGCCTTGATCACATGGCCATGACAAACAAGGAGATTGAGAAAGACCATATTTTGGCCACATTGTTAACTCAGCTAGATCTAGTGGCTAAGAAGATCATGGAATTGGGAACACTGGATAAAAGAGAAGACCGGTACATCCCCCTCATGAGCGTATAAAGCTAAATATGAATGAGGGTGGACAAATAGAGGAGATACTCACTCATTCTTGACAAAGTCAAAAGTCATGACAAGATGTTGAATGAGATAAAGAAGAATGTCTTACTGCTGAATGAAATAAATGCTTCCCGATTCATATCTATTCAGCAATTGGAGACCCAAATGGGTCATGTATGGTCTCGTCTCTACCCCACTAATCAAAATTAAGTGGGGAAGTCATGCCTCGACGTTAAATAAAGAGCTTTTTGGGAGGCAACCCAAGGTTTTATCAGTTTAAAGTGTTAGTTTAGAATAATGATGTGTTTATTGTGCAGGTTACAGTGTGGGAAATAATTGAACAGTGCAGATTAGTGAGCTAAAGTCCAGTCGGCGATATGCCGAAGAGGTTGGCGACCCGAACCTAGACCGCCGTTAGACTCAAAATAACTTTAAGGTGGAGTATGTAAAACTCGGCGAGCCCAGGAAATTATTGACGATTCGCTGATCAAGTCAGCGAACTCGATCTTGTCCGCCGTTTGGATCCCCACATCAACTGAGGGTCCTGTAAAACTCGTTGAGGTAAGTGACCACTTAGTGTGTCGCTGACTGGGTCGGCGATCATGACTAACGTCTCCGAATGGGCGAGAACTGGATGGTTTATTAAAGGGCTAAAGGTTTAAATTTCAAACTCTCTCATTTTCCCTCATTTTTTTCATACTCCCAAACTCGCACCAATTTAGTATTTTCGATATTTCTGAACTCTATAAGTATTTAAGTTGCTAGATTGGTGCTTGAATTTGGATTACATTGCCGCCTAGCTTTTTAATCTTATATTTATCGGTATTTAAGGTTGGTTTTCCGAATTTTGCACTTATTTTTAGTAATTTGTACTCTTATGCAAGCAATATTTTGTTGATGATGTGTGTTAGGCCTTTCTGATAGGATTAGAATGTTTGAATGCCTATTCGTAATTCGGTAATACTCGTATTTTTTTCAATGTTAAATTCCTATCTTTTTGTGCTCTAAAATGAACTAAATTTTGTGGGGTTGTGCTTGTATGTTATGGGTCTTGCTTTAATTTGACTAGTTCTTGGTTTAATTTTGTTTTTGGTGGTTGCAACGTTGAATTCGAAAAGATGGGTTGAAAATAGGCACGTTGGGTCGTTTGGCGAGCTGGGTCTAGCTCGCCAAACTACTTGGCGATTTGCCTAATGTCCCCATCTCGCCTTTAATTTCATGATTTATGTGTTGTTGTGTTCTATAACTTTTGGCGAGAAGCCTGAGGTCGCCGAAGTCACTCCGCGACTCGCCGAGAATTTTCTTGATCTCCCCCTCTGTCTGCACTCCTGAATCGTTTTTGCAATGTAACTTTCGGCGAGCTAATTCATGCTCGCCGAAAGCTATTGGTGATTTGTCGAAAAACCTTTCCCTTCGCTGACTTGCCTAGAATTTTGAGCCAATCCTTTCGGCAAGCCCGATCACCCGCCGACTGGTTCGTCTACAACTGCTTTTTTGTGTTATTAACCGAGTGGTTGATGTTTGCGTAATCAAGACAAACTTTCGATGCAAGTGTCTACGATCGTACAATAGTTTAGTAACCCAACCAAGAGTTGGGGCCGAGTCCAAAGGGAGTGGGCGCGAGAATTAGTGGTCAAGTGCGAAAATTGCTAAAGCTAATCGTAGCTAAAGACTTTGGCGAATGAAAACATAACAAATTAAACAGGGTCACGAAAGCGTCAAGTAACAAATGGGGGTTTGTAAGAAAGAAACAACTAAAACAGTGAAAATAACGAAAAATACAAGCATGGAAACAGGATTATTGGGATGTGATAGGAATACCGGATAGACTAAATCATTGGGTACATCCTTTTGATTCATTGAGTATTTGTGACTAGGCTAGACTTTAAGGGGAATAAGCTCTCTCTCGAGCAACTTACCTCGTTTCAAATGCGTTCCTCTCGGACACCCACTTGCTGCATGAAGAACAGCCTCCGCCTTAACCCACTTACTCTCTCGAGCTGAGTGTGTGGACATGGGACTAGGGTTCACTCTCTCAAGCTGAACCTCATGTCGACCCACTCACACTGGCCATCAATTTCGTGGTCTTAGTTTTACGACGTCTCTCTCGAGCAAGCCGAAAACACATAAATAAACTTGTATTTGCAACTATAAATTCATTAAATTCATCCTCAACCACTAAACGAAATCACATTTAAACTACGAATAGACTATCAGCAAGCAAGACCCAACAACTATTCTAACCCATATTCACAAAATCACCCCAAGAATTGGGGTTTTAGCTACGCATGTAAAAGAGATTAAGACATATACCAATATCAATTTTCATCAATGGGTATGCAAGATTAAGTCTTAAAACAAGCCAAGAGTGGAGAACCCAAGAGACCCAAATCCAATTCCTTGAATTTGAAACCCTTTGAAAGCTCCAAGTTCTTCAAAAGTCTCTCCAAAGCTTAGAGAGAATATCTCCAAAACTCTGTCTCCCACTTAATAATCTAAAAAATAGATCAAATAAGGTAAAATTTGCTAGTAAGAATAAAACTAAACTAGTATTTATAATTTTCAGAAAGTGTGCTTCGAAGGATCTTTCAGCGACGTTAGTGGGAATCGCCGATGCATTCGGCGATCCTCCCTTTGGTCTTGTTCGTCGCCTTTCATCATTTGTCTTCAGCATCATACATGCTAAATTGAGATAAATTTGACCTATTGGGCTATTCATGACGAAAAAAAGTACAAGCACTAAAATTTATATCCTTTTAATACCTAAAGGAGGGGGGGGGGGNGGGGGGGGGGGAGAGTATAGTATTAAAAGAATATGCATTGTGATAGGCCGCAAAAATTATAATAACTTCAAAAACGTAATTTAACTACAAGATATACAAGATAAACTCATGCTCATATCAAGTAAATAGAATTATAAACTCATGCTCATATCAAGTAAATAGAATTACAAATGAAGCAACAACACTACATCAAAATATTGCAAAAAGATGAGAAATACGAAAAAGTAACCTAACAAATGGATGTTGTGTCAAAATGAATGACAAAATCAGTAACGCATGTCAAATATCAATTGAAAAAAAAGGAATCGTGCTATACCAACCAAAGGAAGAATTTTGTCAAAAGAATATATAATTCATACTCTTGCAAGCTCTAACTCTAGTAACTTTCTTCGGTGGGTGATTTTTGTAGTTAAAACTTTATATAATAGCAATAATGCTCCATATAATATATGGTAAAATAATAAAAAGTTTCTAAATTTATTTTGATGGTAATATATAGATATTTCATTGGTAAATTTTATATTGGTCCATAAAAAGATAGCCAGTATATTTATGAGCTTATTCTTTAAGTAAATAATTATTGTTGTCTTTTCACTTTAGATTCACCAAAAAATTGTGCTAGGAACTTGATTACAAGAAAAGTTCTTTGACTAGATTACAAGAAACTTCAAATTTTAGAAAAAAAAGTTGTATACAAAAGAATTGAGAAAGCATGCAAGAATTTTGCAGCTTACTATTACTTAGGTTTTACGTCTTGAACATGCTAAATTGAGATAAATTTGACCTAGTGGACTATTCATGTCGAATAAAAGTATAAGCACTAAAGTTTATATATCCTTTTACATACCTAAAAAAATGGGAAAAAATAGGAGTATAATAATAAAAGAATATGCATAGTGAGAAGCAGCAAAAAATATAATAACTTAAAAACCATAATTTCACTACAAGATAAGCTCATGCTCATATCAAGTAATAGAATTACAAATGAAGCAACAACACTACATCAAAATATTACAAAAAGATGAGAAATACTAAAAAGTAACCTAACAAATTGATGTTGTGTTAAAAGGAATGATAAAATCAGCTACGCACACCAAAAATCAATTGAAAAGAAGAAGAATCATGCTATACCAACCAAAGGAAGAATTTTGTCAAAAATAAATTCTTCCTTCCAAATTGTAATCCCAAAAATAATGCTACATTCTTTGCAAATTGGGTGTACTTGATATGAATTGATACAAATATATTGTTGTACTGCAATTAAGTTGGAAACACAAAAGGTAGAAGAATTTTCTAAAATATCAAATATATTAACTGGTATTTTAATAAGAGTAGACAAAAAGACCTAGCTACATTGCTATAATATAGTACTCAACAAGTTAATTCTTCTGTTATTGTTTTTATAAGTTTCTCTTAAAGAATTCCAATAAGAGTAGATGAAAACACTTGATTACAATATTATTTATTTAATTATTTATTTATAGCACCATAAAGTACCATTTACTTTCGTATATGTTTATCTTGAAGATTTATTTCTCTAAGGAATAATATTTATTAGTAATATATATATTCATATATTTATACCAAAAAATTATAGGTTCAATCACGTACAAAACTTACGATTTTCAGACGAACTTCTAAAATTTGCTTTTTTATTTGTTATTGTTTAAGTAATAAGTATAACATTCCATCATATTTTATGAGTATGCAATTAAACTTTTTAACTTAATGATTTCTTGCTTAATCACCCCTTTATGTAATTTAAATATTATTATTCAATTAGATATTTAATTAAGAATTTATTGAATGAAGTCAAAAGGTCATTACATATTTATGTAATTAAAATGATATAGTATTTACGGAGAAGGGCATAAAATGCCCCTCAATTATTTGAAATGGCACAAAATTACCTTCCATTCACCTTTTGACCCCCAAATACGCAAGACGTCAACCTTTTGGCTCAATAATACCCTTATTTCAAACTGTTCACACTCGCAAAGTGGATGAAGGGTAAATTTATACCAAATCTCATAGTTTAAGGGCATTTTAGGCCTTTCTCAATTAAAATAAATTGAAAATACTTACTATATGGACTCGTATGTTTGATCTAATTTTTTTCGACTTTGATTTTATCCACCAGTTTAAATTTTAAATTTTTTTAAACTAATGATAAATAAAACAAGGGATAAAAAAGAAGAATAATAACAATGACATTCACTTACGAATAGTTAGTTCAATAGAAAATGATTTAATTAAGCAATTATGTATACGTATACTATAATTTTTCTTTTGCGTGTATCCAAAATTCAAAATAAAAGAATGAAAATAACTTTTTTTGCTATCCCCACCCAACATAAAAGTAATATAACAAGAATATGAAAGTGTATGTTCATTTCAAGTTTAAATCTTTGATATTTTAATTAAGAATAAGAGATTTTTTTTAAAAGAAGAGTAAAATGAACAAAAAATTGGATAATTGATAGAAAAAAAATATTAATAAAGAATATTAATATTTTTTTAGACTGACAATCAAATCGGGTGAGTATCGATTTTAGTTAGATCTCCAATTATAAATTGGGCTATACTAAATTATGGGTTGATTTGAAATTGGTCTAAAGGAAGATATCATGAAATTGATATTCTTTTGAATACTATTTTCAAGCTTTTTCCGTCAAAATATGAATCATTTGTATTTTTCATTACTTATTTGAGAAGGGTTTAAATTCAGATCAATCAGATTAGGTAACATAATAAATAAATGGGAGACGGGTCTGAAAAATACTCCAACTTTGACCGAAATTGTCGTTACGATACCAAACTTTGGAAAGGACCTTTTACCCCTGTACTATTTAATAGTGTATTTTAAATGTATATATGTGCCTACGTGGACATCATAAATATTGCATCATTTTTAAATAGTAATGTGTCCACGTGGGCACATATATACTTTTAAAATACACTATTAAATGGTGTAGGGGGTAAAAGGTCCTCCATAAAGTTTGGTATCGTAATAGCAATTTCGGCCAAAGTTAGAATATTTTTCAGACCCTTTTCCCTAAATAAATATTCAAAAATTTTAATTTCGAGGAGTTGTTAAAAATAATGGAAAATATGAGCCACAAGTTTACATCAAGGATATTTTTGAGCCAAAAGGTTAACTTCTTGGGTAATTGAAGCTCGAAAGATTGATGGAGGGTAATTTTGTGCCAATTCAAATAGTTGAGGGGGCATTTTAAACCCGTCTCCGTAGTATTATATATTTAAATAATTATATTTTTATAACATTTTAATTTATAGAGGGGAAAAAACATAATATGTCTTTGAAGTTAGGAGCTTCCACTAATAACAAGGTATATAGCGTTCCTTATGGTTAAGCACATGGTGAAAATGTACTTTTTTTATTCTTGTACAAGTATAGGAATAATAAAAATGCAACTCTATATAGGGTTCTCCTTTAAAGTCTTAATTATGCTAATCTCTTGCTCCAATAGCAAGCTAAACAAAATATTTGGACTCCAAGGTTAAAATTAGTGGCACATAGCAATGTACCAAATCATTTTTTATGACGATAGTGTCCGGACGCGCTTGCACATTTTACTGTGTACTTGTTATCTCCCATATTCATAGGGTAACTTTGTTATCAATCTTTAAGAAAATTGGAATCATCTAATGTCTTTTGCTTCCAACTAATATTTTGAATGTCACGCCCCGAGCCTACATCCTGGGCGAAATTGACACTCGAGAACCATTGTTTGCCCCAAGAGAACCCTTGGTCTGGCTTACTACTCAACAATACTTTACTCAACATTTAAGACAACTAAAGAGATAGATTCATAAATCAAACTTAGAGTGCATAGTGGAAAACATTCGACTGGCCATAAAGGCAACTCAAGTCTTATGATCAAAACAACTACAATGACTAAGACTAATGAACTAATAACGTCTAACTATCTATTAGACCTCTAATACTATGAGGGATGTCGGGACAAGACCCCTGATCATCCTAACAACTAAAATAACAAAGCAATAATAGGGAATCCTTCGGATAGTAAGGAGGCTCACCAAACTACTCTTAGATGCTCAACTGGATCAACGAGGTGCTAGATGTTGATCTTGATTACCTGTACTGCATCATAAAATGATGCATTCCAAATGACATCAGTCAATTGAATGTACGAGCATGCGAGCGGAAAACTAAACATGACATAAGCTTGAACTGAATTATGAAAGAAACACTTACCTCACCTTTACTCAACTCATGGATACTCAACTCAATGCAGAAATAAACAATAAAGATGCAGTTTATATAAAGCATTGAAACAGTAGGGAGAACCTCAATGTATGAATAAAACAATATAATTTATATGATAAATATAATATAATTTTGTGGGAGTTTCTCTAACCGACAACCATCACTATGAGCTATGTGATGATATAGCGTCTCACCCACACTGCCAAAACTATCCTATAACTTATCGGGATATAGAACGCCTCAACTAAGTGGATCCACTAATCTATGATAAAATCATTAAGGAATCATCTAAAAAGTATGACCCTTTCTACCCACATTAGCTACATGGTTTATGTTGATTTGAGATATTATGAACTCGTCCCCATATCGGTGCTCAATACTATTCAAAAAATATACTAAACTCATATGTTTAAAATCATAACTCTTTCTCTGTGGTTTCAGATTATTACTCAAAAACATGTCTCTTAGAAGAGATGGAACTCAAAACTACTCATGAAAACTTATTTGGAAATTGGTGTTTCCTCTCATCTTCAATGTGAAAAAACATTTACTCTTTAGGAAAACATAGTCCCCATATAACAATTTATAGAAAATGAACTTGGCTCTACGCTTTCTAATATTCAATGCTTAAGTCTTAAAACAAGCTTAAAACATTTGTAAAAGATTTCTTAAAATGACTCGAACAACTTTCAAGACTTGACTCTCAACTCTACCTTTCAATTTAGTTTATGAATTCAAGGTTGTGATTTGTGATAGGAAAGATCTCGTGATGTTTAGGAGTGTTTTTAGATAGTAAAACATGAGAACCAATCAAGAAATCACTGTCTGGGAGCAAGTCCGCAACGCAGATATGCATTTTAATATTTGGTCGCGAATTAAAGTTTTTAGGTAGAGGGGTCCGCGACCTCTCTGCGATGCGGAGAGAAAAGTTCCATTTCTGAGGTACAGGTCCACGACGTGGATTTGGTACCCAATTTCTGTCGGACTTTTTCCTTCTGCGATGCGGAGAGAAAAGTTCCATTTCTGAAGAATCATGCTATTGACTTCGTATTTGTTGTAGCTCTTTTTCAATATTTTCTACTTTTGTGCAAAGTAGGTTCATAGCTTTGAGTATTTCTTCTATAGTATTTTCTTTTTCAGTCTGTGTAGCTTTGTCTTTATAAGTAATCTGCAATAACATTCTTGTCAGTTTTTATCACTTCAATAGTAAATGTAAAATTTAATATATTTAATACCAATCTTCTCATTTCTTTCGTAGTTACCAAATCTTGTATTTTTATTGTTAGCCACCATTTTACTTGTGTATTATCGGTCCTTATAATAAATTTGTTATATACAATATATAGATCAAATGATAGTAAACATTTATATACTGAATATAATTCTTTTCTATATATTTCCCATCTTATTTCTGTATTAGTAAATGTTCCTGAATAATATCTACAATGATGTTCTATTTTTTCTTTATCATACCTATATTTTAAGACTCGTCCATAACTTTTTTCACTGGCGTCTAATTCTACTATATAAGTAATTTTTTTGTTTTCATCTGGAAAATATAGTTTAGGTAGGTTCTTACATAACAATTTTCTCTTTTGTATTTTTGTTTGGTCTTTTTTATCAAATTGGTATTCTACATCTTTCTTTAATTTTTGTTGTAATTGTTTTAAGTTATCTGCTATTTTTGGTATGTATTCTCTTACTTTATTTACTAGTCCTAGAAATGATTGTAATTTCTTTTTTGTATCTAGTTGTTCATTTGAGTTAATTATTTTTTGTAATATGTGTGTTTGCATTTTTATTCCATTTTTATCTATTTGTATTCCTAAAAATTCTATCTCCTTTTTCATTATGTCTGCTTTCTTTTTACTTAGACTTATGCCTGAATATTCTATAATATGTATAAATCTTTCTAATAATCTTATACGTTCATCTTGTGTTTTGGAATATAGTAATATATCATCAATATATACTACACAATTTTCTAGTTGTTTAAAATAGTTATCCATAAATTGTTGATATCTACCTGGTGCATTTTTATATCCAAATGGTAATACATTCCATTCATAAAATTCTTGTGGTACTATAAATGCCGTAAGTTTTTTAGATTCCTCTTCTAACTTTAAGTGGTAAAATCCTGATTTGCAGTCAAATTTACTAACGTATTTAATTACTTTAGTAAATTTGACTGCAAATCAGGATTTTACCACTTAAAGTTAGAAGAGGAATCTAAAACACTTACGGCATTTATAGTACCACAAGAATTTTATGAATGGAATGTATTACCATTTGGATATAAAAATGCACCAAGTAGATATCAACACTTTATGGATAACTATTTTAAACAACTAGAAAATTGTGTAGTATATATTGATGATTTATTACTATATTCCATAACACAAGATGAACATATAAGATTATTAGAAAAAATTATACATATTATAGAATATTCAGGCATAAGTCTAAGTAAAAAGAAAGCAGACATAATGAAAAAGCAGATAGAATTTTTAGGAATACAAATAGATAAAAATGGAATAAAAATGCAAACACACATAGTACTAAAAATAATTAACTTAAATGAACAACTAGATACAAAAAAGAAATTACAATCATTTCTAGGACTAGTTAATCAAATAAGAGAATACATACCAAAATAAGCAGAGAACTTAAAATTGTTACAACAAAAATTAAAGAAAGATGTAGAATACCAGTTTGATAAAAAAGACCAAACACAAATACAAAAAATAAAACTATTATGTAAGAACCTACCTAAACTATATTTTCCAGATGAAAACAAAAAATTTACTTATATAGAAGAATCAGACGCCAGTGAAAAAAGTTATGGAGGAGTCTTAAAATATAGGTATGATAAAGAAAAGATAGAACATCATTGTAGATATTATTCAGGAACATTTACTAATAGAGAAATAAGATAGGAAATAAATAGGAAAGAATTATATTCAGTATATAAATGTTTACTATCATTTGAACGATATATTGTATATAACAAATTTATTATAAGGACCGATAATACACAAGTAAAATGGTGGCTAACAATAAAAATACAAGATTCGGTAACTACGAAAGAAATGAGAAGATTGGTATTAAACATATTAAATTTTACATTTACTATTGAAGTGATAAAAACTAACAAGAATGTTATTGCAGATTACTTATCAAGACAAAGCTACACAAACTGAAATAAACGAAACACTTTCATAAACACTCTCTCAATATTTAATACTTAAGCTATTCATATTTAATAGATAATGGAACAAACTTCAGATATCATGGATAAAGAAGAGGCAAAGGTACATTGTTCAATAAATATGCAGAACTAATTTCATATATTTTCCTGAATATCATATATATGATTGAATAAATATATGTTAGTTATTATGTATTAGAATTATTTGAATCATTATTTCTAGTTTATTAGCACACTGGAAACAGGGAGAAAACTTTTATACTATGCTATCCTAATGTTAAAACCAGTAGGCGAGGAAAACCGTTTAGGGGAGTAAACAAAGTTGAGGCATTGATAAGGAGGAAGTATTCGCTAAAGTACAATGCTAGTAGTGACAGGAGAACATGATAAACAGATAATCTAGTTCATAATAATCTAATATGAATTTAATCAATTATGATTATGATATGAAGGAATAATTGAAAATGAAAATCTGCATGATAAAGAACATGACTACATACATGCATGATGAAATGATAAAAGGGAATCCTCCATAGCTCCTAACCTCAAACCATCCCCACTTAAATGGTCGTTTGAAGGTGACCCAAAACTCATACTTAACATAGTTGCCAAATTTCATATTTTTTTATTCTTTCCAAAATGGTTCTTTCTAATTCCAGCTCTTTCAAATAGCGGGGTGTTACATTGAACTTGCAAGGTACCAGAGTTAGTTGTAAATTGTAATGATCTAGAAAACAACTTCATGAAAACCATTGTCCAAAATTTGATGAATTAAAAGAATCCTACATCATATTAGAAATAGAGTACGGTATGGACTACCACAAGATTCGTTAATAATAGCAAATTGAGCACTGAACCAAGATTCCAGAAATATGAAAGACATAACATATCGAAATAATCATTAGAAAATATTGTTGCACATAAAGTCCATCAAGAAGAAACACAGGTACAATAACATCCATATATGGATATATCAGCCTAACAAATATGCTCAAGTAAATCAGAGTAGTATTGCTAAAGGTAGAAAACCAATAACACGTTTTATTTGCTTCATGAACTTATATTTAAATTTATGTTTCAATGATGACACTAATCCTAAATGATATGTGCAAAATAAAAATAAAAATAAGACATCCAAAATCTCTGAAAAGAAGCATAAATCTAAGAAAGGAAATCACACACTTCAAAAAATAAGAAAGATTGACAAACGAGTATAACAAAATAAAGGAGATTGACTCGCGTAAAGATGAAAATAAGAAGAGACAACAACATACCACAAGGAAAGACACCCTACTGGAATCAAAGGATGAATGACTTTTTTAGTTTCAACAAGTATTTTTGGTACTTTGGGACAATAAGAAGCACTAAAATAGACAAAACCTAAAGCAAGATGACCACATTTGCACACACAGAAATATCTTGCTCACATACATATATAAGGTAGAAAAGTTACCAATTTTCTTTTTGAATACATCTTGAATGCAGACTACTTTCTTAAGCTGTTATGATTGTCAAATTGGTCATTCTGGTAATTGTAAACCTCAAATTGAAAAAATGTAGCATCATATGGAAACAGAGAAAATTCATCAATTAACTATACCTTTGCCTTGATTGATCCAATACGCCGCAACAAATCTTTTACACTCCTTTTTTGTGAGCCACACAAAACATAAATTCCAACATTCAAAATCTTTTTGATGCTTGCACGAGAAGCAACATAAGTGCAGATATTTAAAAGCTTTACAACATGTCAAACAAAATTTGTCTTTGAATTACAGTATCGACAGAAATACTCTGCATCTATATTGATTCTTTCTCCGACTGTCCCAGCCATGTAAGTCTGTAAAGCACAGTCTATTGACACCGAATTTTAACCTCACATTATTAAAATTCATACTTTTAAGTTTTATTCATTAAATAGTTAAAAATACACTTTTTTTTATAAATTTAAATAAATTTATCGATACTTTTCCTTATTTCTAAAATCTTATGATTTTTATAAATTAATTTTGATTACATTATTTTTGTCACAGTTAGTTTAATATGTTAAGAAAATTGTCTCTATTTGATTAAATCATTATTCTTTGTTAAATAATTTTTTTTTACATGTCATTAATTACTCTTTGTTAATATTCATTTTAGTATTTTTAACATAGTCTAAAAATATATTGATACACACCTATTTTATTAACTAATAATTTTGGGCCATAGTTCTGAGCCCATGGTTTAAGCCCATTATATTGTATAAATGTGGTTTGTTTTCAATATAAGTCTTACTTAGTGGTAAAATAATTTTCATTGTGGTGTGAAGTTTAAAAAATTAACAAAACCCTAAAAGCTTTCTTTTCCATTTTTTCCCTCTCAGCTGCCACCACCACCAAGCTCTAAACCCATTGGAAAAACCACACCTGAAAGCCCAAGCAATCCTCCTCCATTATCACGGTCTTCAACAAGGTTCAACTAAGCAGTCCCCCCCGAACCTCAAGACCATACCTCCCTGTGTTGTCCTACTCTAGCAAAACCCACACCCGAGCATCGCTAAAAAACCTCGATAACCACCAAAACCCCCCATTCTCTTCATCTTCTGCGGCAAAGTAACGACACCGGAGAATAGCCAACCTGAAACCACCTCAATTCCACCACAAAACCCCAAAAAATCCATCGAAAACAAACCCACACCACCACTGCCTCCCTTCCTCCTCCTCTATTTCGTGACTTTTGTTTGTTTTGGAGGTAGTCAGCAAGTTCAAATATGCAGCATAGCTTTGTCAGACAACAACCAATAACACCAAATCGAGCAACCAGACCCCGCTGCAAATACCATTGGTGAACTGTATCCGGCTCACATCTTTTGTTTAATCTTCTTTGGTGACTCTGCTATCTCTATTTTGCTTTGTTTTATATTATTTTTGTTGTTAAGTTTTCACTTCAGCCTTGTGGTTCTCCAATAAACTCCATAAATGTTGGGGTGCCTTGATTTTATTCATTCTATTTTAGATGTTGTTTCATTCTCATTTTGTTGTCGTATGACTAATTATTGTTGTTCGTACGTTGGTTTTGCACAATTTCTTTTTTCCATTAATTATTATGTC
This sequence comes from Solanum stenotomum, assembly GCF_019186545.1. Taxonomy (NCBI): domain Eukaryota; kingdom Viridiplantae; phylum Streptophyta; class Magnoliopsida; order Solanales; family Solanaceae; genus Solanum; species Solanum stenotomum. Next base: position 36,065,024 of record NC_064289.1, on the reverse strand, counting down.
ATTCACCACTAACTTAGTAACTTTTGTTATTATTTTGAACTATTATTATATTGTTTAGTTAACTGCGTGTTTAAGTTTTCTACTATATAAGTGCCAATGCTATTATTTGATTTTTTTTTATCATTTTGTCTAGTTTTAAGAATTAATTATTATTATACTTCCATGGTTCATTCTTAGAAGATGTGTATTGTTTTAGATATGTTCATTTCCTCGTTATTTCTTAGATGTTGCTCTATTTTATTCACAGTCTTGTTACACTTTGATTTAGTTTATCTGTGAGTCTTTTTGTTTACTGGTTGTTAGTGATTGCATGTTATTTTATCTTTGTAAATTTTATATGATTTTGAATTTGAAATTATTATAAAAATGACCAATGAAAAATCTTTCAGTCATTTTTCGAGGCCTCCCCATTATTAAAGAGGGAAATTTAGTTGAAGTTTAGATACATTACTAGTAATGAATAAGTTTAATTAATTACCACTTAAAGTGAAAAGATGGAGAAATAATTGTCCTCGACTTAGTGAAGTAATTGTTTCATGTTTTAAGATCTAGAGAAAGTGTGCATAATGCTGACCGATTCTAACATCAGTTATGAGGAGCCGGACGACGAATCCTACTTCTAAGATAAATATGTCTCTCACGCTACTCTCCCGGCCAGAAGAAATTTTTCTATTGTGATTTTTTGGTGAATTCGGTTAGGAGGGACAAAAGAGAGATACTTTTATTAATCAAAAATAGATATTGGCCCCCATGCTCCCACAGTCTGCTTATCGAGCAATAGAAAGAAAGGAATCAAGGCTAGAGCAAGTTGGGTTGGAGTATAGAGCCGTATGCGCGGTGGAGCATAACAAAAGATGTGCTCGTACGGTTCATAGAAGGATATGAAAAAGTAGATTCATTGTTGGGAACTTTCACTCCTCTATATTCGAAATATGCCTCCCTAGGGGCATTAAGATCTGCAACTCAAATGGTCCCTTATGACGTCTTTATTAACCTTATTCTTATTGTGCGCCTTCTGAGCGTGTTTGAATCTGCGAAGGAAATCGCTCGGATGGTCCCCTAACCCAAATTTGTGTCTTAGATATAGATAAGTAAATTAAATGACGAGATCTCGCTTACGCATCTACATCCATACCCTCTTTAAAACTATAAATCTTATTATAAAGAAAGTGAAAAACTTACAAAGAAACATTTTTTTTCAAATAACTAAAAAGGTTGCTACCTTAATATTGTTAAAAATAAAAGATTGGATCAAAGATATATGAGATGGAATAGGCCCACAAACAAGGACAACTAATATAGGAGATAAAACAAAATCATATTAGATTCGCATCTCCGACTGAGACTTTGTTACCATACACTTGATACACTCGATTTGCATATTTTTCCTTCAAGCTCTTTCATGCCAAGTATTGTTGATATACTCCTCTTTAATCAAATTTTCTTCTCCTTTTCTTAGATCAATAGGTTGAATCCTTACAAGATTAATACAACCATGTTATGAAACAAATAGAAAACAAATATAAACTAGAGGGTTAAATTTGTCCATTTATGGTGCCGAGAGAAACACAATCGAACAATATTCTATATGTGTAATCCTACCCCTAACATTATCCATGTTGCCCTAATGTCTTTGTTCGAGAACTTTGGTCCTCTTGATAGCGTAACAACATATACCTCTCACTGGTTTGGATTTATCTATTTTAGAAACATCAATGACTCCAAGAAGGCTAAAGACGCGCTCCAAGGATTCTTCTTTCATGGAAATCCTCTTAGGATTTGAATTCGCTATGAGGACTTAGAGATAAACAAAAACAAAAATCGGGTAAAAAGATGATAAATATGTGTCTTTTTGTATGTGTCAATTATGTAAAGATGACACATAATTAGAGTAAACATCAAATGAAGGGAAATGATGCCTCAAGACATAAATAAGGATAAACTAGTCAGAAATCCTTTCTCATCGATCTTTCTTAAGGGGTGTTAACCAGTAAGGGTACAAAGTAAGAAGTGTTAACCAGGCTTTGAGATTGATATTATTTGGGACTTACACACTTTCCATAGTAAGAACACTCTGTTAGACCTTTTTGTGCTTGAAAAAATCCAAGAAAAATTCTCAGAATTTAGAAATATAATGTTACTTCAAGATATTTTAGGACTGTCAAACACTTTTCCAAGTTCCAGATATTATATATTCATCTTTTTAACGGATGAATGTATTTTTTCCACCCTTAATCAAACCCTAAGACCATATTAATTCCTAGTCAAGAGTATTTTCCCTTTCAATAAGTCCTACATATAATGAGGATTAATCAAACAAATGAGTATGAAATACTAAATAGTTAAACAAGAAAGGTGAGACGTGATTATCAAATAAGAAACAAGGAAACAGAAAGAAAAGACAAAGAAGAGGAAGTTAAACCGTAAGAAAATTGAATTTCCAAATTGAGAAAAAGAGACTTCTTCAATTCAAAACACCACTAAAATATGTGGTGTCATGAGTTATCCCAGCATCTTAATGTCTTCTAAGCTAAGCTGTCATTTAACATATCTCCAACACTCTTTTGCAATAGTAACATCCGATAGAGGCATACCTATCGTTCCTTCCACACTACTTGATGGATAAAACATACTTAGACTGATAATAAGGTGATTTGTTAAGAATGACCTCACTTGGGAAACTTTAGAGAATTTTATCTCAGGTAAATCAACATATCGAGGTTGATAGGATTCTGGTGGCAAGGATTTGCCGCTAGGTGTATGAGGTGTAGATTTTAGAACCACACGATAAAAACATGCTGGACCATCAACTTTCAAAACCTTCCTAATGAAGTCTGAAGGTGGAACCAAGAACATATTGGTTCCACCATAACGTTTTACAACCCCAACACGATATCTTGAACTCAAGTATCTCAAAAACTGTGTATGAGGCAAAATATTTATCAGTATTAGGGTAGAAGAATACAATGTTGAACCCTACAATAACATCTGAATAATATTTAGCCAAGTTGTATAACCCTGTTCTGGTTGAGTAGTTGAGTACATCAGGACTGCCAAAAGAAAAATGTCAACACTTGAATGTAGCTGATAAAATCCATACATAATAGTTAACTTATATAGGAATTATATGTACTGTACTAATCCAAACTAAGACCAAACATGCATATATTCTATGCTAACAACTTTTCTTTACACAATTAAGGAATGAGTTTCATAAGAAATTATGTTAAATCATAATTATATCTCAGATTCTATACTTATTCCTATAGGTACACAAACAAAAGGACACACAAATTTTCCAGTCTTGGCGATAATGCCACACCATATGTAGTCATGGCGAGAATAGTGTTGTCAAGGAGAAACTCTTGCATCACTGATGATGTTTGACTGAGTATTACAAGACCTGAAGAAACATTTCTACCAAATGGACCTAAACCATATTGTTCATCTAACATTTGAACTCAATCACTTGTTCTTTTATGAGGATAAGAACTATCATTTGCCCCATTAATCCTCAATCTTTTACTTCTGAGTTTCATTCAAGGAATTAAGCAAACTTTCCAAGAACAAGCTATTTTAGTTTAGGATACTACAACAACAAACTCACAGTAAACATCCAAGGTTTTAGAAACCCTAGGTCTAAACAAGATATGGAGAATCAACGAACTGACTGAACTATAGGGACATGGTGGATGAAAGAAACCCACTAGTGAAATCTTACATACCTGGTGATAAAATTTAGGGAGAAACCCTTTGTATTTCGGGGCTAAAATTTGAAGAACACTACCGCTTGTCCTTGAAAGAAACTGGCACCTCTTTCTTTTCTTTTAGTTCTTATTTGGATGACTTTTTGAGAATCAGGGTTATGGGTATGTATGAGTAGGTTATTACGCTTAGACTGAGTAAAACAACGTAGTTCAGGCATCAAACGACGTAGTTTAAGTGCCCAATGCATAGGGTAAAGGACCAAAATGACCCTGAATTAAAACTGACGGCTCCCATCTACTACAGGACTCTGTAAGGACCACATATTTGGGACTAAGATTCCCTTTCTTTCCAAATATCATCACCTGTTTCATAGGTGCACTCTTCAAGAAAACCCAATCATCAATTTCGAAATCTAATTCCCTTTTCCTCACATCTGTATAGGACTTCTGACGAATCTGAGTTGTCTTTAGTCGATCTCTAATGAGCTGGACTGTTTCCATAGCCTCATGAAACGAATCTGGCCCAATCAAGGCTGCTTCACCTACTTCAAACCAACCATTTGGGGACCTGTATCTATGCCCATATAGTGCCTCATACGGGGTCATCTGAATGTTGGAACAAAAGCTATCAATTTAGGTGAACTCTATGAGAGGTAGGTGATCATCCCAACTAGACTTGAAATCAATCACACAAGCTCTCAACATGTCCTCTAAGTTCTGAATTGTACGCTCTGCCTGACCATCTGTTTGTGGATGAAATATTGTACTGAGATTCTAAAACGATTACAAAAAATGAGAGGTAAACTGAGGACCTCTATCTGAGATGATAGACAAGGGAACCCATGCAACCTAACTATCTTATTGATGTAGAGTTTGGCATAGTCCTCAGCTAGATATATAGTCTTGATAGACAAGAAATAAGGGGACTTAGTAACTCTGTCAACTATCACCCAAATGGAGTCATGCTGTCTGCGAGTACGAGGTAAACAAGTAATGAAGTTCATGTTTATCAGTTCTCACTTCCATGTAGGAATGTTAATCTACTATGTCATACCTCCTGGTTTTTGATGTTCTACCTTAACATGTTGACAATTAGGACACATAATACGAAGTCTGCTATGTCCCGCCTTATGCCGCTCCACCAAAAGACTTTTTATAAATCACGATACTTCTTAATGGCACCTGGATGAATGGAATGCCTGGAGTTATGAACTTCTGTAAGGATTTGCTACCTCAACTCACCACATTAGGAACAAATAAACGACCCTGGTAACAAAGTACACCATCTCTCCCTTGGGAGAAATCCTCAACTTTCTGGTGATGAACTGCACCTTTCAACTGAATTAATATAGGATCACTATCCTGTTTTTCCTTAACTTCTGCTACCGATAAAGATTCTGATCCATTCTGAACTATTACTCCACCATCTGATGTGTCCATATGGCACTCCTAAGCGAGCAAGTCGGTGAACATCTTTGGGTAGCTCTTTCCTTTCTTCATCAACATGTGCTACACTATCCATAGATAGCCTGATGAGAGCATCAGCCACTACATTTGCCTTACTAGGATGGTAAAGCACATTCATGTCATAGTCTTTGAGGAATTCAAGCCATCTCCTTTTACGAAGATTCAACTCTTTCTAGGTGAACACATACTAGAACCTCTTATGATCTGTGAATACATCCTTATGAACACCATACAAGTAGTGTCTCCAAATCCTTAGAGAATAGTATTGTTGCAAGCTCGAAGTCATGAGTTGGGTAGTTCTTCTCATGGACCATAAGTTGTCTAGAAGCATAAGCTATTACCTAACCTCGCTGCATCAACACACAACCTAGGCCGACCCTAGATGCATCATAATAAATCACATAACCATCTGAAGCATCTGGTAGAGTCAAGAGCGGAGCAGTAGTCAACCTAGTCTTCAGTTCTGAGAAGCTTTTCTCACACTCATCTTACCACTTAAATTTGACCTTCTTATAAGTCAACTTGGTCAATGGGGAAGCTATGGATGAAAATCCTTCAACAAATCTACTGTAATAACCGGCCAAACCCAAAAACACCTGATATTAGTGGGAGAGGTGGGTCTTGTCTAGTGTTGTACTACCTTAATTTTCTGTGAATCCACTCGGATCCCTTTGCTAGATACCACATGATCAAGGAAAGCAACGGATTGTAGCCAGAATTCACATTTTCTGAACTTAGCAAATAGTTGGCGTTCTTTGAAAGTTTGCTGAACAACTCTAAGATGAGTCGCATGCTCCTCCTCACTCCAAGAATAAATGAGGACATCATCAATAAAGACGATGACAAACAAGTCCAAATACTATTTGAACATATTGTTCATTTAGTCCATGAAAGCAGCAGGAGTATTTATTAGTAAAAAAGACATAACTACAAATTCATAATGACCATACCGAGTTCTAAAAGCTATCTTCAGAATGTCATTATCTCTAACTCTAAGCTGATGATAGATGGATCTGAAGTCTATCTTAGAAAAGCAACTAGCACTCTTAAGTTGGTCAAATAAGTCATCAATCCTGGGGATGGGATATTTATTCTTGATTGTGACCTTGTTCAACTGCCAATAATTAAAGCACATTTTGAGAGAACCGTCTTTCTTTTTCACAAACAACACCGAAGAACCCCATGGAGAGATATTGGGTCTTATCAAGCCCTTATCTAGAAGGTCTTTCAACTTCTCTTTCAATTACTTTTGCTCAGCTAGAGCCATACTATAAGGATTAATTGAAATAGGTTGGGTATCTGGAAGGAGATCTCATTCGAAGTCGATTTCTCTTTCGGGAAGAACTCTGGGAGGTTCTTCTAGGAACAATTCTTGAAACTCATTTACTACCGGGATTGACCAAAGAGTTGGGTTTTCAGATTTTGAATCCTTAACCTGGACAAGATGATAGAGATACCCTTTGGAAATCATTTTTCTGGCCTTACGGTAATAAATGAATCGACCCATATGCACTGAGCTACAACCTTTCACTCTAAGATAGGGTTATTTGGAAACTGAAACCGAACGATCCTAGTTCTAAAATCGACTGAGGCATAACATGTATGAAACCAATCCATGCCTAGAATGATATCAAAATCTACTATTTCTAACTCTACAAGATCTACCGAGGTGACTCTCTGAGATACTGTGACAGGGCAGTTTCTGTATACCCGTCTAATTATAACTGGGTCACCAACTGGGGTAGAGACTGAGAATAATTCTGAGAGAATTTCTGGACTAGCACCAAAGTTTACTGCTATGTAGGGAGTTACGAAGGAAAGTGGGGCCCCTAGATCTAACAATGCATACTAAATTAAAGACTCATAAATACCAGTGACCACCTCAGGAGAATATTCGTGGTCCTGGCGAGTCTGGAGAGCATACAACTTGTTTTGGCGCTGACCGCGACATGTACTAGACGAAGCACCCTAGTGAGTTGGGCGACCTGCTGGTACTGCTAGAGCTGTAGACTGAGCCCTATTATTTTTGCCTCATATCCCTTGCCTGGTAAAAGGAAATCCTTCAACCTATGGCCAGACTAACCATACCAAAAACACCCTTTTTTTCCTGTAAGACACTCACCCGAATAGTTCCTACAACACTTTGGACAAGTTGGGAAGGTCATGTTACCTGAAGTACTCCCCTGAGACCTAGAGCATGACGCCTTACCTTTTTGATCTTATCGAAACCTGGGGAATGAAGCACTAGATGATGAAGGTGTTGGGGCTGTAGATCTCTGCTGAAAGTGTAAGTGATTCCCACCGTCCGACTTTTGTTGTGAGTATTCATAGTTTTCTCTTCTGGCCTTTTTGTTATCCTTAGAAGATTCCCTAAGCTTATCTCCCTTAATATGTTGAGCATGAGTCATTAGTCCGGAGATATCCATATCCTCTAGAATCATCACATTTCTGCACTTAGTCTTCACCAGATCGGATTCCCCAAATAAAAGCTTACTCATTTTCTCCCTTGAATCGGCAACCATGTGTGTTGCATACGTGAAGAGCTCGGTAAAATTCAGCCCATACTGTTGGACCGACATCGACCACTGCTTCAAGTTTATAAACTCTTGTGCCTTAGCTTCCCTCAATTACCTTGGGAAGAACCAGTCTAAGAAAGTTCCAGTAAAACAATCCCAAGTCACATGATCTGCATCTGCACCGTGTTATCTTTCCACTGAGTGAACCAGATATGAGCCACATCCTTAAGTTAGTAGGATGCCAACTCAACAATCTCTCTACCAGCCACTTGCATTACTCCAAGAATTTTCTTAACCTCATCAACGAAGTTTTGTGGGTCCTCACCAACCTTCGACCCTAGAAACTCAGGCTGATTCATTCGAATAAAGTATCAAACGCTAGATACAAGTAATCAATAATTTGTGTTAGTAGGAACTAGGACCTACTAATTGTTCTGATTGGCCACACTCTAAGCCAAGATTTGAATTGCATTTCGAAATTTTGCATTCGTAACCTCATGGTTAGGGACTGGAAAAATTGTGTGCATTAGCACTACGAGGAGGCATGCTTTGAAATGCATAAAGACAGATTAGAAAGTAGAAGTTGGATCATAACCAAACACGATAAGAATAACAAAGAAACTTAAGTTTTTCTTAAAACACTTCGTAGCCTCCCCCTCATAGATGTAGCACACTTCACACTCTTGAAAGAGACTCTACTTAGTGTGCCTTTCAGACATCCTTGGACTCTCGAACCTAAATCTATTATACCATGTTTTTCAAGCCTCGAGGCTACCCCCTTAATGTAAAACAAGACCTAGGATCTCGAGGGACCCTAAGTTAACCCTTTGTGTGGCATATATCAAGCATACTGACAATAACTGAATAAGACTTGTACTATGTGGAAGTTAAACTATGGATAAATTAAAGTTGGAAACCCCAACTAGTCTAAATGTATAAAACATACTAAGAGTTTAATAACAACTGAAATATAAACTTAACAATTCAAGCTGATTCTACTACTATGTCTGAAAAGCCTCTAACTGAGTTGAGTTCTTCTGACATGCCCCATCTAACTCTAACAAAACTGAAAAACTGAATTTAAAAACTAAATTGAAAAACATGTCTATTGTCCTCGAAGTATGAGGAATCACCACTGAAGTTGTTGATTGCAAACCGAGAATCGATCTAAGCGTGTTCTGAATAATGAGTACCTAAACCTACATCATGAAAGGATGTAGTGTAGAATATGTGTCAGTACTTGGAATGTACTAAGCATGAAAGATATAGATGCTACGCTGAACAAAGCATAACTTAGCAATGACATAAAATGAGCAAGAATGTATACATTGAAAACATAAGTGAAAAGCTAAACTGAATGCAATGAAAAAGTTCTAATCATGAACATGACTTGATAAATGGAATACTGAAGTATATACTGAAAACCTAGTCAAGGAGTCTGTAATGACCCTCCAGGTCATTTTTAAATTAAAGCATTCATTTCATCGTTTAGAGCGTTCTTGTAGCGACCCCAAGTCATTTATGACTTGCTGGCACTGACTGTTCGGTCTCCTGGTCGTTCGTTTGGGTTTTAGGCCCGTTTCCCTGTTTTGGAGATTTTATAACTTGAAAAGTTGACTTCGGTCATAAATTCAGGTTAAAGACCTCAAAATAAAATTTTGACGATTCCATCAGCTCCGGAATAGCCAGATTTGGCTAGTAGCATGGTCAAGACGACTATTGAGGCAATCAATACGAGTTTAGGGCCATTTGAAGTTTTTGCCCTTGCAATTTGGCCTATAGTTGACTTTGGTCAACCTTCTTGGAGGACGTGCTCAGATGAAAATTCAAACAGCTAGGTTACTTTCGGAATATCGATTTTGGTCTAGAACGACCCTTTGTTCACTTTCCGAGGCTTTAGATGCCCGTTGTGGAATCTGGCTCAAAACGATACTGGTGTGGGACCCACTTTTCATCGAAGCGACCTCCAATGGAAATTCCGACTTCACCGTTGAATTTGAAATATCATTTTCAATCAGATTCCATATATGGTTTGTGTCTTTTCCACTCCGAACGAGTTCGGAACATCGAAATTTAAGTTTGAAGAGTTGTTGAATTCTAACGCGGTGGTGACGTGGCAGAGTCACGCGATGCCACGTGGCAGCGTGTTGAAATCTGGAAATTTCCAGATTCAAGGACAATTTTCGTCCATTTTTTTTCCTCATCTTCAAACATAGATATCTCCTCCATTTTAAGCTCAAATTAGGTGATTCAAAAGACTAATTTCAAGAGAATTTCGTGGGGAATCTAGAGGTGAGTTCAGAAATGCGATGGGAGGCTTCGTTTGAGGTAAGGAGTCGAATTTAGCTACTGCTAGAGTGATTTTCGGAATGAATTTTTGTTGAACATTGAAAGGTTAGATCTTGATCATCTTAGGTCCGTTTCGAATCATTCTTGAGGCTAACTTGTAGAGTTTTTCGCAAGGATCGTCCTGGTATAATCTGTTTGGGTTGGAAGAGTCTCGTTTTTCCAGAATTTGGTGATCAAGGGGCTGCCAAGTCGTAAGTTAAGACTTATTAATGATTTTAATTGTTGAGGCTGATTTGCTATGTTTTAGGCATCTTTTTGTGCTAAATTTTGGGGTATTAGTTTAGTAAGGTATTTGGGACGTTTTCACAGATTCATTTTCGTGATTCCAATTGTGGGTCCCACAATCCCATTTTAGACCCAATTTTGGGTCCGACTCCGAAAATTATAATTTTAGTGTCAACATATTCGTAATGACGAGGTGTTTAACCTTTAGATAATAGGGAAGCATTTGGAGACCGTTCGGAGGGGAAAAGCTCCGGTACCGTGAGTTGGAGCACGCGTGATCGGCTTTCAGGTAGGCTATGGCTTTCCCCTCATGAGATTGAGCATGTTTTGGCAATTGTTTATTGATTTTCTTGAGTATGGAGGGGTTCGGGTGTCGAGCATGCTAAATTTCTATAATCCCTGCCTTAGACCTTATTTCGGGAAAGTGTTGGATTATGACAGCATGTCTCTTGATATTATTGAACATCCATACCTTGTGGTGTATATGATAATATTGATTTGAAGTATGTTTGTCCTTAGTCTAGGTTTAGACTAGTGTTGTCATAGACTTGCGAGGTTTCGGATGTCGTTGGGCAGTAGAACTTTTTCCGACGTTGTTTCGGACTGTCAGCTCCTTGTAGACTGATATAGCAGACTTGAGTCTGATAGTCTGAGCCTTAGCAAGGCGGTAACTCAGCTTATGACCTTGTATCCATATTGCCCTGCTTTTCTATCGGCTACAGATACCCGGTTAGAGTCCGTGGTCCAGCTTACTTATGTCCAGGCTTAGCTGTAGTACCCGGTTCGAGTCTGTGGTCCAGCTTACCTGTAATCACACTTTGGCTATAGTACCCAGTTCGAGTCCGTGGTTCAACCCACCCGTGCCCGACCTTTGGCTACAGCCCCCGGTTCGAGTCCGTGGTCCAGCCCATATAGGTTGACTCATTAGCTATAGTACCTGGTTCGAGTACGTGGTCCAGCTTGTACGTGGTGCATTCCCAATTCCTTACTGAAGCTTTAGTTTAGTCTTGATTACTCTCATCTGTAGGTTGAGGTTTTAGAGGTTGGAGATGTTCCGATTAAAGTCTGGGACGTAATGAGATCTTGGAATATAATTGGGAATGGTTCAGTTAAAGTGCGGAAATTGGTAATATTGTGATAGACCTTCTAGCTCCATTCTTTTACTTCAATTACCAGTGCATCTATCGGGCTTATGGGGGTCCGTGCAGGTGGTTTCTTTTATTGTGCACGAGAGTACCCATCGGGTTTATGGGAGCCCGACGGATTTAGTTATATTCCATGTCTTTGTTTGAAGTACGCTCGTGAACATACCCACATTTTCTACTCCTTTGCCCTTGATTGTGACCCTTTATTCGCATTTTAGTTCACTTTTGCTTATCTTGCTCAGTCGGCCTGATGCCTACTGGGTACATGTTGTTTTGGTACTCATACTACACTCTGCATCTATTTTCATGATGCAGGTCCGAGTACTAGCTACCGACATTGATTCGAGCCAGCTGCGGTTGTGATTGGAGGCAAGGGTGAGCACACAACGTCCTGGATTTGTCCGTCTCCTTCTGTAGTTACTTTTGGTTGTCTTTTGCCATTTTAGATAGCTTGTTTCTGTAGTCCACTTTTAGGACTTGTACTTTTGTTAGCAGCTCTGTACTTGTGACTTTCAAATTTTGGGAGGAATTCATTTTGTGTATATATGTCTAGTCGCTTCCGCCCGTTTATTGCATGTGCTTGTTATATTTATTACTATTTTAGGTTGATTGGTTGGTTTTCTACCGTAACATCCCATTACTTTGAGTGTCGGGATATAGGCCGGCTTGCCTACTGGTGGGTCATATAGTAGGCGCCATTATGACCTGAGAAATTGGTTCTTGACAAATTGGTATCAGAGCCCCAGGTTCGTCGGTCTAACTTTTACAGAGCTAACGTCTAGTAGAGTCCTGCAGATCGGTACGGAGACGTCCATTACTTATCTTTGGGAGGCTATAGGATGTCTTTAGAAACATGTCGCTTTTGTATCACTGTCGTGCATTGTGTGTCTTATCGGTTTCTGAAAATCTTACTTGTTCCACTCTTTTACAGTGTTGGCTCGCACGCGTGGTAGGGCCCTAGCTAGGGGTAGAGGCCGACCTCGAGGTCGTGCCAGATCTACATCACCAGCCCAGGACCGAGGGCAAACTCTGGAGCCGGTGATAGAGCTACCAGCAGCTCCAGCACAGCAGCAACCAATGGGCCCGGGACCAGCCTAGCCACCGCCTGAGCCTGTGGTAGCTCCAGGTATACAGGCGATGCTCGTACAGATACTAGCTGCCATTGGGGGTATGCAGCAGGCCCCAGCTCCAGCCGCTCCAGTACCGCAGGGCCAGCCTGCACCAGTGGCACCAGTTGTTTAGCAGCTAGCGGCACCGTTCCTTAGACTATCACCGCCGAGGTTTTTTGGGGCTGCAGGTGAGAATGCCCACGAGTTTCTACTTACTTGCCGCGATCAGCTACAGACTTTGTGTTTAGTGGAGTCAAGAGGAGCAGACTTTACCGCTTACCAGCTAGACGGTCTCGCAAGACAGTGGTGGCATACATACTTAGAGACCAGGTCAGCTGGGTCTCCACCGGTCACATGGACTGAGTTTTCAGAGGCCTTCTTTGCCCGATTTATTCCCAGGACCATCAGAGATCAGCTCAGAGATCAGTTTGCTCGATTAGAGCAGGGCTTCATGACAGTATCAGAGTATGAGGCCCGATTCCATGAGCTCTCTAGGCATGCCGCCATGATATTACCTACTGAAGAGGAGAGGGTTCGTTATTTTGTTCGGGGTTTGAGATAACAGTTGCGGATTGAGACTCAGTCTTTAGTCTCAGTGGCCCGCTAATTTCTGGATGTAGTGGACCATGTCCGCACTATTGAGCAGCTTTGTCACGAGGCCCAAGGGGGCAGCGACAAGAGAGCTAGACAAGAGGATAGCCATGATAGGCGCCATTTTAGACCCCGAGAGTCTTATGATAGATCTCAGCAGAGGTTTCAGTCGGGTCAGTCTAGTCGCCCCTTCCAGGCCTCTCTCCAGACATCGGAGGGTGATCTGCATCACCATATTGGTTTTAGTGCCGGTCCTAATCGGGGCCGAGGTAGTTCACAAATGGGTTCTTCTGGCCGGGGTAGCCGACCTCCAGCTCTCACTCAATAGTGTCAGGGGTGCTATAAGTGTGGGGAGTTAGATCATTGGGCCCGCGAGTGTCCCCATCGCAGGTTAGCCTTACCCGCTTCACAGGCAGCTAGGCATGCGCCAGCGCCAGCACCTCCAGCTAGAGACGGAGGCCAGAAACAGGACATCATGGGTGGTCACCAGGGTATACAGGGTGGTCCTCGAGGAGGCATGTTAGGGGGCAGAGCCAATGCACAGGGTAGGGGAGCCCAAGCCCACTTTTATGCAGCTCCAGCTAGAGCAGATGCTGAGACCTCGGATGATGTGATCACACGTACAGTGTTATTATGCCATCAGCCCACATCTGCCTTATTTGATCTAGGCTCTACTTATTCTTATATATATATGTTTATTGTGTTCCTCCATTGAGTATGAGCCCAGAGCTATTGGTTGAGCCGTTGCTTGTTTCGACCCGGGTAGGTGATTCTTTAGTAGTGGATCCGGTATTTAGATCCTGTGTGGTGACTATTCAGAGGCGAGACACTAGGGTTGATATCATTTTGCTTGACATGGTGGATTTTGATTTGATTCTTGGTATGGATTGGTTATCCCCCCACCATGCGATCTTGGATTGCTACGCCAAGACCGTTACTTTAGCCATGCCTGGTATTCCACCAGTGGTGTGGTAGGGCTCTTGTAGTCGCACGCCAGTTGGGGTGATATCTTTTGTTCGGGCCCAGAGGTTGATGGCTAGTGGGTGTTTGGCTTATTTAGTTTATGTTAGAGATGTTAGTAGGGAGGGTCCTACTGTTGATTAAGTACCTATTGTTCGAGAGTTTACAAATGTGTTTCCTGCCGATCTGCCTGGTCTCCCTCCTGTTCGTGACATTGACTTTCCTATTGAAGTAGAGCCGGGCACTAAGCCCATTTCTATACCACCGTACCGTATGACCCCCGTAGAGCTCAAGAAGCTCAGCGTTCAGATTCAGGATCTCTTAGATAAGGGATTCATTCGGCCTAGTGTATCGCCTTGGGGTGCCCTAGTCCTCTTCGTGAAGAAGAAGGACGGTACTATGCGATTGTGCATCGACTACAGGTAGTTGAACAAGGTGACGATGAAGAACCGTTACCCCATGCCTAGGATTTATGATCTATTTGACAAAATTCAGGGTGCCGTGGTATTTTCTAAGATTGATTTAAGATCCGGCTACCACCAGTTGAGGATTAGGGCAACGGACGTCCCTAAAACTTCATTTAGTACTCGTTACGGCCACTATGAGTTCCTAGTGATGTCTTTTGGGTTGACTAACGCCCCTGCCGCGTTCATGGACTTGATGACTAGGGTGTTTAGGCCGTAGTTGGATTCGTTTGTCATAATCTTCATAGATGACATTCTAGTATACTCGCGGAGCCGGGAGGAGCATGAGCAACATTTGAGGATAGTGCTCCAGACTTTGAGAGGCCAGCGACTTTATGCCAAGTTCTCAAAGTGTGAGTTTTGGTTTGAGTCCGTATTATTCTTGGGGCACGTGGTGTCTAAGGATGGCATTATGGTAGATCCCGCTAAGATTGAGGCTATTCGTGATTGGGCTAGGTGCACCTCTGTGACTGAGATTCGTAGCTTCGTCGGATTGGCAGGCTACTACAGGTATTTTTATTGAGGGATTTTCTACTATAGCAACGCTTTGACTCGGTTGACTCGCCAGGATGTTCCGTTTGTGTGGTCGTAGGAGTGTGAGAGGAGCTTTCTAAGGCTTAAGGCTTCTAGTTGAGGGCGAGGGGTTTACTGTTTATTGTGACGCATCCGGCATTGGTTGGGGTTGTGTATTGATGCAGCAGGGCCGCGTTATTGCTTATACGTCGAGGCAGCTTAAGCCGCACAAGCGCAACTACCTCACTCATGACTTAGAGTTGGCGGCGGTAGTTTTTGCGCTTAAGATTTGGAGGCATTACATGTATGGAGTTCGATGCGAGATCTATACTGATCACAGGAGCCTTCAGTACATTATGAGCCAGAGAGATCTTAATTCGAGACAGCGCCGTTGGATTGAGCTCCTGAAGGACTATGGCCTTTCTATTCTCTACCATCCGGGAAAGGCGAATGTAGTAGCGGACGCCTTGAGTCGGAAGGAAGTGAGTATGGGTAGTCTAGCCTTTCTTTCTACTACCTAGCGACCATTAGCTTTGGACATCCAGTCCTTAGCTAACCGGATGATACGGCTTGATATCTCTGATTCCCGGTGTGTACTAGCTTATGTGGACCCACTTTTCATCGAAGCGATCTCCAATGGAAATTCCGACTTCACCGTTGAGTCCGAAATATCATTTCCCATCAGATTCCATATATGGTTTGTGTTTTTCCGACTCCGAACGAGTCCGAAACATCGAAATTTAAGTTTGAACAGTTGTTGAATTCTAACGCGGTGGTGACGTGGTAGAGCCACGCGACGCCACGTGGCAGCGTGTTGAAATATGGAAATTTCCAGATTTAAGAACAATTTTCGTCCATTTTTTTTGCTCATCTTCAAACATAGATATCTCCTCCATTTTAAGCTCAAATTAGGTGATTCAAAATGCTAATTTCAAGAGAATTTCGTGGGGAATCTAGTGGTGAGCTCAAAAATGCGAGGGGAGGCTTCGTTTGAGGTAAGGAATCGAATTTAGCTACTGCTAGAGTGATTGTTGGAATGAATTTTTGTTGAATTTTGAAAGGTTAGATCTTGGTCATCTTAGGTCCGTTTTGAATCATTCTTGAGGTTAACTTGTAGAGTTTTTCGCAAGGATCGTCGTGGTATAATCTGTTTGGGTTGAAAGGGTCTCGTTTTTCCAAAATTTGGTGATCAAGGGGCTGCCAAGTCGTAAGTTAAGACTTATTAATGATTTTAATTGTTGAGGCTGATTTGCTATGTTTTAGGCATATTTTTATGCTAAATTTTGGGGTATTAGTTTAGTAAGGTATTTGGGACATTTTCACGGATTCATTTTCGGGATTCCAATTGTGGGTCCCACAATGCCGTTTCAGACCCAATTTTGGGTCCGACTCCGAAAAATATAATGTTAGTGTTAACATATTCGTAATGACGAGGTGTTTAACCTTTTGATAGTGGGGAAGAATTTGGAGACCGTTCGGAGGGGAAAAGCTCTGGTACCGTGAGTTGGAGCATGCGTGATCTGCTTTCAGGTAGGATATGGCTTTCCCCTTGTGAGATTGAGCATGTTTAGGCAATTTTTTATTGATTTGCTTGAGTATGGAGGGGTTCGGATGTCGAGTATGCTAAATTTCTATAATTCCTGCCTTAGACCTTATTTCAGGAAATTGTTAGATTATGAAAGCATAACTCTTGATATTATTGAACAGCCATACTTTGTGGTGTATATGATAATATTGATTTGAAGTATGTTTGGCCTTAGTCTAGGCTTAGACTAGTGTTGCCATAGACTTGCCAGATTTTGAATGTCGTTGGGCAGTAGAACTTTTTTCGAAGTTGTTTCGGACGGTCAGCTCCTTGTAGACTGATATAGCAGACTTGAGTCTGATAGTCTGAGCCTTAGCTAGGCGGTAACTCAGCTTATGACCTTGTATCCATAATGCCCTGCTTTTCTATCGGCTACAGATACCCGATTAGAGTCCGTGGTCCAACTTACTTATGTCCAGGCTTAACTATAGTACCCGGTTTGAGTTCGTGGTCCAGCTTACCTGTGATCTGACTTTGGCTACAGTACACGGTTCGAGTCCGTGGTCTAGCCCACCCATGCCCGACCTTTGGCTACAGAACCCGGTTCGATTCTATGGTCCAGCATATATAGGTTGACTCATTAGCTATAGTACCCGGTTCGAGTCCGTGGTCCAGCTTGGACGTGGTGCATTCCCAATTCCTTACTGAAGCTTCAGTTTAGTCTTGATTACTCTCATCTGTAGGTTGAGGTTTTGGAGGTTGGAGATGTTCCGACTAAAGTATGGGACGTAATGAGATCTTGGAATATAATTGGGAATGGTTCAGTTAAAGTGCGGAAATTGGTAATATTTTGATAGACCTTCTAGCTCCATTCTTTTACTTCAACTGCCAGTGCATCTGCCGGGCTTATGAGGGTCCGTGCAAGTGGTTTCTTTTATTGTGCACGACCGTACTCGTCGGGTTTATGGGAGCCTGGCGGAGTTAGTTAGATTCCTTGTCTTTGTTGCCTGTACGCTCGTGTACATACTCACATTTACTACTCTTTTGCCCTTGATTATGACCCTTTATTCGCATTTCAGTTCACTTTTGCTTATCTTGCTCTGTCAGCCTGATGCCTACTGGGTACCTGTTGTTTTGGTACTCATACTACACTCTGCATCTATTTTCGTGAGGGAGGTCCGAGTACTAGCGACCGACGTTGATTCGAGCCAGTTGCGGTCGTGATCGGAGGTAAGGGTGAGCACACAACGTCCTGGATTTGCCCGTCTCCTACTGTACTTACTTTTGGTTGTCTTTTGCCTTTTTAGACACCTTGTTTCTGTAGTCCACTTTTAGGACTTGTACTTTTGTTAGCAGCTCTGTACTTGTGACTTTCAGGTTTTGAGAGGAATTTATTTTGTGTATATATGTCTAGTCGCTTCTGCCCGTTCATTGCATGTTCTTGTTATATTTATTACTATTTTAGGTTGATTGGTTGGTTTACTACCGTAACATCCCATTACTTCGAGTTCCGAGATATGGGTCGGCTTGTCTACTGATGGGTCATATAGTAGGCGCCATCATGACCTGAGAAATTGGGTCTTGACAGAGTCTGACTGTGGGAGCTACTATTAACCGACATAAACCACATGACCTAAACACGGAGTCTAATGTATACGGCCCATCGAGATGACCCAATATACTTTGCGGGAGGTATAAAGGCATGAATGGTGTGGTCACTAAATTTGATGCCCAATAGAGAGGACTTATATTCCTACGGGGACACATAGTTATGGGACTATGAGGGTATGCTAAAACGTAGTCCAACTCGGTGATAGGTCTATTCCCAAATGAATATGTATATGACATAAATGTAACTGAAATATTGAATTACTGAATAGCTCAAAATATTGACATGCGATCTACGAATGTAACATTTATATACTAATAATGTAACATTCAAAATCTGGAGCATGATTATCTGTTCAACAGACCTAGCAAGTATAATTCACGGACTAAGAGAATTTATACAAACTAGGGTTCTAAGTTTCATACAAGGAATTAAGAAAACTTTCCAAGAACAAGCTATTTCAAATTAGGATACTACAACAACTACTCACAGTAAATATCAAAGGTATTACAAACCCTAGGTCTAAACAATATATGGAGCATCAATGAATTTATTGAATTCTAGGGACCTAGTGTATGAAAGGAATCTACTAGTGAATTCCCACACAACTGGTGAAGAAATTTACAGAGAAATCCTTTAGATTTCGGTGCTAAAACTTGAAGAGCACTGGTGCTTGTCCTTGAAAGAAATTAGTACTTCTTTTTTTTTTTGCGTTCTAATTTGGATTACTTTTTAAGAATGAGGTTTCAGGGTATGTATGACTTGGTTATTAGGCTTAGCTTGAGTAAAACAACGTAGTTTAGGCATCAAACGACATAGTTTAAGTGCCCAACCCATAGTGGAAAGGACCAAAATGACCCTGACTTAAAACTGACGAGTGTCATCTACTACAGGACTGGTGGGCCATCGTTTGAACTACCAACTCTCATTTGGGATCGTCGTTAATGCTTTGCCCGACAAGGCTTTACTAAAACGAGCATAACTTATTACTTCAAGATTGGCTTTTAGCAAACTCTATGGTGTTGGAAAGAGGATTCAATCATCTTTAATTTGATATGTCATGGACCACCTAATTTATTTTGTGGTAAAAGATATGACCGTTTGAAGTTGACCCAACATCCATTTTCCTCCAATTGGCATCTGACCCTCACTTACGGTTAGGCCTACTGTTCGTATGCCGAACCACGGACCATACTGGTCGATCGTGGGTGGGATAAGGGACCATCAAAATTTGGACCTTAAAGACAGAACCCTACCTACGGTCCGTGGGTGGTTCTGTTGGCACTGTCACCTATTTTTCTTAAAACTAGGATTTTCTTCATTTTGAGATCCGAGGTGTTACACTTTTAGGGTTCATTTGGTTGGGAACAATTTATCCCAGGATAAGTTATCATAGGTTAGCTATCCGGAATAACTTATCCCACAATGTATTTGGGATAACTTATCCCATCACTATGATATAAATGGTGGGATAAGTTATCCTAAACGTGGCAACCAAACAACATACAAAAACTTTATAGCAACACTATTTATTTCTATCCCTCACACCAAACAACTCCTTAGTTCATGAATTATACTTGCTAGGTCAGTTAAACAGAAAATTATGCTCCAGATCTCGAATGTCACATTCACAGTACATAAATGTCCATTCTTAGTTAGGATGTCAGTATTTTGAGCTATTTAGTATTTAGTGCATTTTAGCTTCATATGTATTACTTTTGGAGTAGACTTAGCACCGAGTTGAACTAGGGTTCAGCGTACCCTCATAGTCCCAAAACTACGTGCTCGTGTAGGATTATAAGTCCCCTCTGTTGGGCATCAACATTAGTGATCATTTGAGTCATCCTTTATACCCCTAGCAAGGTATATTGTGTCAAGTCGATGGGGTGAATACATCGGAATCAATGTTTAGCTCACGTGGTTTATGTCGATTAATAGTAGCTCCCACAATCAGACTCTTGGTGTATTGACCAGGTTTTTAGCAGTTACTTCAGTATAGAGTTCAACATGTTATCTTCATGATTAGTACTTGGTCATTGTATTTAGTTCAATTTTCAGTTATATTTCATTATCTATACCCTTGTTCTGATTATATCAATGGTTAGTTATGCATTCTTCTGCTTATATATTTTGTTTAGCATAGTATATCTATATCCTTCATGCTCAATAAATTCAAGATACTGACGCATTCTATGCGCTACATCCTTTCATAATGTAGGTTAAGGTACTCAACATCCAGATCACTTCTAAATCAATTCTAGGTCAAACTTAAGTAGCTTCATTGGTTGCTCCTCATTCTCTGAGGACAATAGACATGATTTCATTTTAGTCATTAGTTTTGGTTTCAATTTTGTTAGAGTTAGCTGGGGGCATGTCCCAGAAATTCTACTCAATTAGAGGATTTTCAAACTTAGTAGTAGAATCTGCTTGAGTTGTTAAGAGGTTGTTTTAGTTATCACTAAACTCTTAGTATATTTTATATATATTC
The DNA here is from genome assembly GCF_019186545.1 of Solanum stenotomum. Taxonomy (NCBI): domain Eukaryota; kingdom Viridiplantae; phylum Streptophyta; class Magnoliopsida; order Solanales; family Solanaceae; genus Solanum; species Solanum stenotomum. Next base: position 36,044,356 of record NC_064289.1, on the reverse strand, counting down.
AGGCTAGTTGGGGTTTTGCCCACTTTAAGATAACAACTATTTTAGTTTCCGCATAGTACATGTTTTTCTTACTTATTTTCAGTATATTCATAATATGCCTGATTCAGGGTTAACTTGGGGTCACTCGTGATCCTAGGTCTCGTGTTACGTCAAGGGTGTAGCCTCGGGGTGTGCCATACTTGGTATCAAAATATTAGGTTCAAGATTCCTAGGGTGTCTAAAAGCCTCACTAAGTAGAGTCTCTTTCATGAGTGTGAAGTGGGCCACATCTACGAGGGAGAGACTACGCAGTGTTTTAAGAAAAAACTTCACTTTCTTCGGTATTCTTATCGTGCGTGAGGTATGATTCAACTTCTCTATTATAATCTATCGCTATGAGTTTCAAATCATGCCTCCTAATCGAGATAACACATGGAATGCTAATCTACGCAATGCTAACGTAGTTCCTCCAGTCCCAAACCATGAGGTTACGAATGCTGAATTTCAGAATGTTATCCAGCTCTTGTCTTAGAGTGTGGCCAATCAGAACAATCAGTAAGTCCCAATTCCTGCAAAAACTAATGGTGGATCAGCTGCATCTAGGGTTCGAGACTTTGTTCGAATGAATCCATCTAAGTTTCTAGGGTCGAAGGTTGGTTAGGACCCAGAGAACTTTATTGATGGGGTTAAGAAGATTCTTGAGTAATGCAAGTGATTGGTACATATAATGTTGAGTTAGCATCCTATCAACTTAAGGATGTGGCTCATAGCTGGTTTACTCAGTGGACAGAAAACAGGGGTGTGGATGCAGCTCCTATGATTTGGGATTGTTTTACTGGAGCTTTTCTAGACAGGTTCTTCCCAAGGCAGTTTAGAGAAGCTAAGGCACAAGAGTTTATGAACTTTAAGTAGGGTTAGATGTCGGTCCAAGACTTTGGGCTAAACCTCACCCAGCTCTCCAGGTATGCTCCACACATGGTTGACGATCCAAGGGCATAAATGAGTAAGTTCTTGTTTGGGGTATCCTATCTGGTTAAGACCGAGTGCAGGAATTCCATGTTTGTAGGGGACATGGATATCTCCAGACTCCTGGCTCATGCACAACTAGTTGTGGGAGTAAAGCTTAGGGAAATGGCTAAGGTTAATAAGAAGTCTAAAACACTAAATGATGAATACTCTCAACAGAAGTAGGGCGATGGGAATCTCTCATAGTTTCAGCAAAGGTCTACAACCCCAACACGTTCATCAGCAACTGCTCTGTCCCCCAGGTTTCGACAGGATAAGAAAACAAGGGCATCCAGCTCTAAGCAAGAAGGGAGTGCTTCAGGTCACCGTACTTTTCCAACTTGCCAAAAGTTTGGTAAGAACCATCTGGGTGAGTGTCTTGATGGCAGAGAGCGATACTTTGGTTGTGGTAAGTCTGCCCATAGGTTGAAGGATTTCTCTTCTGCAAGGCAGGGGCAATGAGGTAACAACAGTATGGCTTAATCTACAGCTCTCGCGTCACTAGCAGATCCCCTAACTCAGTAGGGTGCCTCGTCTCGTACAGGTGGCAGTTAGCATCCGAATAGGTTGTATGCTCTACAAGCTCGCGAGGACCCGGAAGATTCTCCTAATATGGTCACTGTTACGTTGCAAGTCTTTTATTTAGATGTTCAAGCATTGTTAGATCCAAGTGCTACACTATCTTTTGTAACTCCCTATATAACATTAAACTTTGGTGTCACTCTACAAACTCCTTCAGAACCCTTCTCGATCTCTACTCTAGTTAGTGACCTAGTTATAGCTAGACATATATACAAAAATTGCCCTGTCAAAGTTTCCAAGAAAGTCACCTTAGTAGACCTTGTAGAGTTAGAAATGGTAGATTTTGATATCATTATAGGCATTGACTAGTTACATTCCTATTATGCCTCAATTGATTGTAGAACTAGAATCATTTAGTTTCAATTTCCAAACGAGCCAGTCGAGTGGAAGGTTAGTAGCTCAGTGCCTATAGGTCGATTTATCTCTTACTTTAAGACCAGAAAATGATTTCCAAAGGGTATATCTATCATCTTGTTTGGGTTAAGGATTCAAAGTCTGAAACCCCAACTATTGAGTAATCCCGCTAGTAAATGAGTTTCCAGAAGTGTTCCCAGAACATTTTCCCGGAGTTTCTCCCGAAAGGGAAATCGACTTTCGAATAGATCTCCTTCCATATACCCAACCTATTATGATTCCTCCATATAAAATGGCTCCAGCGGAGCTTAAGGAATTGAAAGAGCAGTTGAAAGACCTGCTAGATAAGGGCTTAATTAGACCCAATAACACTTCATGGGGTGCTCTAGTGTTCTTCATGAAAAAGAAATATTGACAGTTGAACAAATTCACAATCAAGAATAAAAATCCTATCCCTAGTATTGATGACTTATTTGACCAAATTCAGGGTGCTAGTTGTTTTTCTAACATAGACCTTAGATTCGACTATCATCAACTCAGAGTCAGAGATAGCTTTCAGAACTCGGGATGATTATTATGAATTTGTAGTTATGTCTTTTGGACTAACAAATGCTCCTGAAACATTCATGGACTTAATGAACAGGATGTTCAAACAGTATTTGTACTTGTTCATCATCGTCATTTTTGATGATATCCTCATTAATTCTTGGAGTGAGGAGGAGCATACGACTTATCTTAGAGTTGTTCTGTAAACTATCACAGATCGCAAGCTATTTTCTAAGCCTAGAAAATGTGAATTCTTGTTATAGTTTGTCACTTTCCTTGGTCATGTGGTATCCAATGTAGGAATCTGAGTGGATTCTCAGAAAATTAAGGTTGTACAGAACTGGCCAAGAGCCACCTCTCAAACAGATATAAGATGTTTTTGGGTTTGGCCGGTTATTATAGGAGATTTGATGAAAATTTTCATCCACAGCTTCCCCATTGACCAAGTTGACTTAGAAGAAGGTCAAATTTCAGTGATCAAATGAGTGTGAGAAAATCTTCTCAAAACTGAAGACTAGGTTTACTACAACTCCTGTCTTGACTCTACCAGATGATTTAGACGGTTATGTGATTTATTTTGATGCATCTAGGATCGACCTAGGTTGTGTGTTGATGCACCGAGGTCATAGCTTATGTTTCTAGACAACTTAAGGTCAATGAGAAGAACTGCCCGAATCATGACCTCGAGCTTGAAGTCGTAGTATTTTCCCTAAAGATTTGGAGACACTATTTGTATGGTGTTTATGTTGATATCATCATTTGACTTATTTTGTGTTGCTTGTATAAAAAAAATTGCTCTATAATGTAGCCGAAGTGATAGTGCTCCATGCCTTATTTTCCTTTGAGATCTTTTCGTGTTTCTTAGCAATAACTTGAAATGTATTAGCCCCATAAGATGCTCCAACAATATTATCCAGCACAACATTCCATTGTCATCTAAACCTCTATAGAAATAATCCTTTAGTGACTCATCATCAATGTGGTGGTTTGGTACATTTCTCATGAACCCTGTAAATCTATCCCAAGAATTACTAACCGACTCTCCATGTAAAGCCACAAAGTTGTTAAGTTTATCTTTGATCTTAAACTTCTTTGACAACGAGAAATATTTATATAAGAATATTATGTGTAGCTCTTCTCATGTGGTGATTGAGTTATACAGTAGCTCATGCAACCATATTGTAGCATCACCTATTAATGATAGTGGAAACACCCTTAAACTGATTGCATCCATAGCTAAATCTGGTCATCCAACATTACTCATACAAACTCTTTTGACCTTGCTTAGATGATAATATTTGTCCTTAGATTGTAACCCAACAAACAACCCTTTAGATGTAAGCATTTGCATCACGATGCTAGTCATTACAAATGTATGACTAGGTGGTAGTGGGGGAACAACGATGGCACCCATCGATCCCACAACATCATGTTTAACCTTGTAATTATCATGCACATTGTGTGCTTGTTAATTTCATACTCTTTCAGAATTGTCAAATAGAGGGTTATCTTGAAGGTTTCTTGTCACACCCAGTACTCCTGGAAGTTGAGCTCTGACAACGTTCCGATGACCCTCTCCGATTGGATCGTTATTGAGTCCCTAGTTCTGACCACTTCTAGCCATTCTTCACAGATTTTTTCTTAATTCAGGATCTTAGGAGGTCATAGGAAAAACTTCACTTTCTTTTTATTCTTATCGTTCGTAGGTATGATATCCTTTTCAATCCTTCATTATGAATTTCACATCATGCCTCTTCATTGAGCTTACGCGAGGAATGCTTATGCCCGCAACGCTAACGTAGTTCCTCCAGTCCCAGACCACGAGGTTTCGAATGTAGAGTTTCAAAATGCTATTAAGTTTTTGGCTTAGAGTGTAGCTGATTAACGCATCAAGTGAAATTTCATCCAATACTAAATGCCAACAATCATTCTTCAGTATAATAACCCAACTACGAGATTGGGGTTGAACCCACAGTGAGTAGTGCTTCCTTCGATTTACTTTAATAAAAATACAATGACAATCTCTTCAATCAAACATTTCCTGCAAAACTAATATTTAAAACTCAAATTTCAAGTTTTAACTACCAAATTCAAACCTATAGCTCAACACAGACAATCAAATATTAGAGTGAAACTCGGGGAATTGATCATCCAACTTTTGAATCTCAACAAAATGGGTAAACATTACTACTCATAATGGACTAATTTGTTGTGGGTACGTCGAACCATATATAAAGTAACTTTCTCTCGAACAATTACCTTTTGTATGTTGAATTCTGTCGAACTTCAACACTGATTGAATAAAGCCCAACTCTTTACCCTCATTAAATCCACTCTCTCGAGCTTGATATAAAGGACGAGCTCTTTGTTTCACTCTCTTGAGCTGAAACTAAGAAAAACCACTACTAAGGACGCTAAGATTGCCGCCTTAGTCTCACACCTCTCTCTCGAGCAAGTGCACGACACTGAAATTTACACACGAAGTAACACAATTCAATCTCAAAACAGAGCAACAACTTAGCCCCACTTCAAATTAGCACCATTCTTCACAATTAACAAACACCCATTAAGTAAATTCAATAATTGGCTTCATGATCAAAACACCAAGTAAAGGGTTTTAGCTACTCATCTCAGAAATAAAAAGATTAAAGTTAATTATCACCCCCATAGTTGGGTACAAAATGAGAATTATAGATGAAATTCAATAGATAATCTTCTCTCTTACAAATATCCCTCTCAAAATCATGCTAAAATCGCTTCCCCCACCCTTTGGTAGTGTTTTCTCTCTCAATAATTCTTTGCTCACTTTTTGATGAATCCTTCTCCTTTCCAAAAGTTTATTTAAATAAGCCTCATATGTGACTATAATAGAACATTCGGCAAAGTTATTCGGGTGTGACGATGGGTCGGCGATGCGCCGATAGTTCTTTCTCTCACCCTTCATTTTTCACTCTTTCTTGGTTCAACTACTGTAATTTTACGCATTCCAGATCGGGTTCGCTGAACACTCTGCGAATCGCCTTTTTTTCTCTATTATCTCACCCATCAACATGTGTTAAGATCTTTCTCAACAATCTTTGGCGACCTGATTGTCCATCACCAAATAGATTAGTGATACGCCAACTGAATATGCCGCCACCGAATTTATTCTGAGTATATCTCCGGCATTCTGTAACTTTATGCGGTATAATGGTTGTTCGGTGATTCGCCGATTGCTCTTTTCTATCACCAACATGGTCACCTCTTTCAGGGCTTGGCAGAATAGAACATTAGAAGAGACCATGGCCATTCGGTGATTCGCCCAATGATTTGAGTGATCCTCAGGCCTTCTTTTCTTCGTTCTTTCAGCTGCCTTGTTCCTTTTTTGCTCCATGGTGTCCATGCTTTGTTCCTAAGTTCAGATACCTGAATTTCAAGTATTTACATAAGTTCTTGAGACAAAATATGCATTTGATGACACAAATCCTATTAAAAACAAGCTCTAAATGAGTCTAAATCGTGGGCTCATCAACACCCCAACTTAAACTTTTGCTTGTCCTCAAGTAAAACTCAAGTTTGGCAGTTCAAAAGGGATGTATTGAACAATGTTACACAAGACTTAATCTTGAATGCACACCCAAGACTCAATTTACTCATGTGAAGCTCAATGTTCACTCAAAGTTTCAAGTTGTGACTCACCAATATCAAAGAATCTCAAGCTCACAATATTTGCTTCAAATGCAAGTTCAAGCTCAACTAAAGTGTTCAAATGCCCTCACAGAACGAATGATTCCATATTCAGACAATGGTTCACAATTCAAAGCTTCGAAATCAAATGCAATGCTCACACTCACAAAGATGAATACAATGCATGCTTTCACCCATAGGTTTACTCGTATTTTCCAATCAATATTTGTTTCAACTCACTTAAGATAAAAAATGTCTTTTCAAGGCTTGTAATGGGGCAGAGTGCAAAGGTATGGTCATTTAGGCTCAGTTACTTTCATCCTCATGAAATGTGGTGCTTTCAACACTCACTTTCCTCTTCTTTCATCATTTTATTTAGTGCTCGTAAGTCATCCCATTATTCACATCCATGGATTGTTCAAAACCCTGTTTCTTTTAACATTTCTCTGAACTTTATTCCATGACTTTTTCTTCTTCTTTCTAATTATTTTCTTTTCTCTTTTTTTTTGGTATGGATGGATTCCATATTTCTCAACACCATGGGTAAAAGGGACTTTTCAAGCATTTCTTAACTTGCCCTTATCTTTTCACCACACCCCCAAAAGTATGCCTAAGTTGGCTATTCAATCAACCACAAATCAAGAGGATTATAGGTAGTGGATTAAGAGAGGTGTTATTTTCATCAAGTTTCATCCAAAGAAATGTAAGGCTCAAGGGGTGTTCAAAAGAGGATCACACACTCACAAGGTAGCCCACAAAAGAGGTATATGTCAAATTGGTTCACACTCTTTATTGCTCATTGACACTACAGTCAAACAAGACTTCATACTTTCACTATTGTGCAATGGTCATCATAAGAGACTCGATTCGATAATAGGCTAGTCACAACGAGATGCAAAGAGTTCACATATTGTCTATGCAACTTCATTTGGTCTCATCGTAGCTGCACATTCAAGTTTGTTCGATTAAGAGCACTATTAAAGTCATCAGTATTGACCGAAAGCGATACTCAAATTTGCAAAAGAAAAGCTTCTTTCAACACACGTACGGGGCTTTGCAACAACAAGGGGGTTCATAGAGGTTGAAGGGTAAGATCCACGCCCCCAACCAAAAAATAGTTCACATTGTCCTCAATGTAGGTAGAGAGCAGACAATTACCGAAATTTAACGTGACATAAAAACTATCAAGAAATGAAAGCAATGCAGTGTGTAAATAACTAAAGCAGGGTAATGATAAATCTTCACTAAATGCACTGTTATTGGTGGGGTGAAACGGTCACCGAATGCTTCGATGATGCGCCTTATGTTCGTCAGATCGCTCGTAGTTCCAGTAGACTGTGCTCCTATGGATGATAGATCGATGAAGATGTACAGGAACACTGAATAGTTTGGCGATCCGCGTAAGGAATTTCAGTTGCACTTACTAGGGAAGCCGAGGAAAATTGGATCAGCGAAACAAATTGGCAGTACGCCGAGTGGTGAAGGTGTCCCACCGAATGTTCCATAATCTTAGCCCCTTTCATTAGAAGCCATATGACGAGCTGCATCATTCTTGCCGAAGTGATTCGGCGATTCACCAAGAGTACTTTGTCTCGCTAATAAAACCACTCCTACAAGATCAGCACACATTATTTAAAACACTAATGCTTGAGTTGCCTCCCAAGAAGAGCCTTATTTAACGTCGTGGCACGAAGTGGAAATGCTTTCAAACATCTTCCAGGTGTACCACTTCAATCAAAGAGATCTCCTCTCATTAACCAAAGTATAACTTCAAACGCTGCCCATTCACCTTAAATGCAGGTCCTTCTTTCCCCTCAACTACTATGGCGCCGTTTGGGAATACTCGTGTCACTCTGAATGGTCTTGACCATTTTGATTTGAGTTTTCCTGGAAACAACCTCAGTCTGGAGTTGTATAGTGACACCCAATCTCCCACCTTAAACTCTCTCTTAAGTATTTTAGCATCATTCCGTTTCTTTATCTTTTCCTTGTAGAGAGCAGAACTTTTGTTAGCTTAAAACCTAAATTCGTCCAACTCGTTTAACTGCTCTACTCTCTCCTGAAGTTTTTGTCCTGTCTAGATTTAGGGCATTCAATGCCCACATTGTTTTATGTTCCAACTCGACTGGTAAATGGCAAGGCTTCCTAAAAACTAACTGATAAGGTGACATACCGATCAGAGTTTTGTATGCAATGTGATATACCCATAGTGCATCATCTAATCTTCGAGACCAATCAGTTCTATTTGTATTCATTGTCTTAGCCAAAATGGTTTTGATCTCCCATTTTCACACTTCAACTTGGCTACTTGTTTGAGGATGATATGGTGTTGCTACTTTGTGTTTAACCCCATACTTACTCAATGCAGCTGAGAACCATTTATTACAAAAGTGTGATCCCCCATCGCTAATAATAGCTTGCGGAGTCCCAAATCTTGCAAAAATGTAGCGCTTCAAGAATTGAACAACACTTTTTCCCTCGTTGTTTGGAAGGGCAACAACTTCTACCCATTTGGACACATAATCCAAAGCCACCAAGATGTATTTATTCCCAAATGAGCTCACAAATGGGCCCATAAAATCGATTTCCCATACATCAAATAGCTCCACTTCCAAAATGGGCGTCAGAGGCAACTCGTGCCATTTTGCTACACCAGCTTACTTTTGGCCTTGCGGGGACCTCTTAACAAACTGATATGCATCTTTATACAGAGATGACCAGTAGTACCCACTTTGTAGCACCTTAGCTTCTGTCCGAACACCAGCATGATGCCCTTCTACCGGCGAAGCGTGACAAGAATGCAGGATCTCCACAACCTCTTCTTCCAGAACAGATCTTCTGATGATCTGGTCAGCACACTCTCTAAAGAAATGTGGCTCGTCCCACATGTATTTCTTAACATCGAACAAGAACTTCTTCTGTTGGTAGAAGTGCAGTTCATCCGACATTAATCCACACACCAAATAATTTGCAAAATCAGCATACCAAGGGGGTTGTACGAGAGTTAGTGCGAATAATTGTTCATCAGGAAAGACATCCTTGATGTCGACGTCTAGCTCGCCATTCTCCCTGCCTTCCCATCGTGACAAGTGATCTGCCACTTGATTTTCACAACCCCTTTTATCTTTGATTTCAAAATTGAATTCTTGCAATAAAAGCACCCACCTTATCAATCTCGGTTTGGCGTCTTTATTTGCCATTAGATAACGCAATGTCGCATGGTCAGTGTGAATAATCACTTTTGTTCCTAGCAAGTATGCGCGAAACATCTCAAACACATAAACCACTACAAGTAGCTCTTGCTCGGTAACTGTGTAGTTACATTGAGCACTATTTAAGGTTTTGCTTGCGTAGTAAATAAGATGAAAAAGCTTGTTTCATTTCTGTACCAACACAATGCCCAATGCCATGCTGCTTGCATAACACATTACTCCAAATGGCTCTGACCAATCAGGACTAACGATGATTGGATTGGAAATCTGTTTTTCTTTCAGGCGGTTAAAAGCTACCATAGAAGCATCATCAAAGTAACATTTCACCTCTTTTCAAAAAAGTTTGCATAGAGGAAGTGCAATCTTTGAGAAATCTTTGATGAACCTCCTACAAAACTTGGCATGTCCCAAAAAACATCGAACCCCCTTTATTGAAATTGGTGGCGGTAATATCTCAGTTACTTCGACTTTTGCTTTGTCGAGTTCCATCCCCTTTTGTGATACTTTGTGACCGAGCACAATCCTTTCCTTAACCATGAAATGACACTTTTTCCAATTCAGGACTAAATTGGTCTCCATACATCTCTGGAGAACTTGACCTAAGTTCTCTAAGAATTAGTCAAATGTGTCACCCACAATTGATAAATCATCCATAAATACTTCCATTGAGTCTTCCACCATGTCAGGAAAGATGGATAGCATGCAACGCTGGAACGTAGCAGGAGCATTACACAATCCGAATGGCATTCGTTTGAAGGTGAAAGTACCATATGGGCATGTAAAAGTTGTTGTCTCTTGATCTTCTGGAGCAATAGAGATTTGGTTATTGCCAGAGTACCAATCCAAAAGCAATACCACTCTCTCTCAGATAGTCGGTCAAGCATTTGATCCAGAAAGGGCATAAGGAAATGATCCTTTTCAGTCCATGAGTTTAGTTTCCGGTAGTCCATGAAAACTCTACATCCTATCACAAGGCGTACAAGTACAAGCTCCCCTTTGTCATTAGGGACAACTGTGACTCCTCTTTTTTTTGGTACACATTGTACTAGGCTGACCCATTAGCTATCTGCAATCGGGTAGATCACTCCTGCGTCCAACCACGGGTTCAATCTTCGCTGATGTTCAACACTTAGTTTACAATCACTATCAAGCTAAATTTTGTGTGTGCAAATGCCTGGGGGGATGCCCACTATATCATCGATCTTCTAACCGATGACTTTTATATGCCTTTTCAATATTTCAAGGAGCAATTTTACTCGCCAATCAAGTAAATCGTCCGCAATAATTACCGGCAAGGTGTTATTCGTGCCTGAGAAAGCATACCGAAGGTGCGAAGGTAATACCTTAAGTTCGAGACTTGGTGTTTCTTCGATTGACGGTTTGGCGGGAGGTCTCTCTCAATTTTTTAAGTCTATGTCCAACTTTATTAGAGTCCTTGTGAATCCCCCCATACTTGAAAATGCGGCTACACTTCATCTTAGCGTTGAACTTCAAAATTTTTATCGTTAGCCCACGCAACCTCAAGGGGTTCTTTACTAAACATCAGATGGCTCTCACTAGCCACAACCTCGTCAATCATATCATCAGTTGAGATTACATGAATATCACTTGGGTGTTTCATTGATTTGCACACATCAAATGTGACTTCATCATCATTAACCCAAAATTTCAGCTCCCCACTCTCGACATCCACCAACACTCTCCAATTTCCAAGAAAGGTCTTCCCAAGATTATAGGAATCTCGGCGTCTATGTCACAGTCAAGTATGAAAAAATCGACCGGAAAAATGAATCGGTCAACCTTAACCAAAATGTCATAAAGTATTCCCGCTGGATGTTTGATCAATCTGTCAGCCATCAAGAGTCTCATAGTTGTAGCCAGCGGTTCACCCAACCCGAGTTGTTTATAAATAGCGTACAACATTAGATTAATACTTGCTCCCAGATCGCTGATGTTTGCGTAATCAAGACACAACTTCTGATGCAAGTGTCTACGATCGTATAATAGTTTAGTAACCCAACCAAGGGTTGGGATTGTCCCAAGAGAGTGGTTTTGAAAATTTATAGAAAAATAAAATTTAGTTCTAACTAGTCGTAGCTAAAAACATTAATGAGTAAAAACATTGTAAATTAAAGGGGGACACAAAAGTGTCAATTAGCAATAGAGGGTTTTGTCACAGGTAAGTAGTAACATCAAAATAAACAAGGATTTCTAAGCTATGAGATGAGATCCTTGGGATGTGACCGGAATACGGGTTAAGTTAGATTATTGGGTACATGCTTTCGATAGAAGATTCATAGAATAGTTGTGACTAGGCTAAACTTTAAGGGGGATAAGAACTATCTCGAGCAACTTATCTCATTTCAAATGCGTTCCTCTAGGACACCCATTTGCCGCATGAAGATCAACCTATGCCTTAACCCACTCTCTCTCTCGAGCTGAGTGTGTGGACATGGGACTAGGGTTCACTCTCTGGAGCTAAACCTTATGTCGACCCACTCACACCGGTCATCAATTTAGTGGTTTTAGTTTTACGACCTCTCTCTCAAGCAAGCCGAAAACACATAAATAAACTTGTATTTGCAACTACAAATTCATTAAATTCATCCACAACCACTTACCGAAATCACATTTAAACTACGAATAAACTATCAGCAAGCAAGACCTAATAATTATCTTAACCCATATTCGGTAAATCACACCCCAAGAATTGGGGTTTTTAGCCACACATCAAGAGATAGAAATTTATACCTAAATGAGCTTGTAATTGGTATGAGGATTTAAGTCTTGTTACAGGCCAAGATTGAATAATCCAAGAGATCAAAGTCCAAATCTTTGGAGATGAAACCTTCTTCTTATTCAAGACTCCAAAACCCTCTCAAACTTAGAGCAAAAATATCAAAAAGTACTATTCTATATGAAAATTATAATAATTGTTCCATACCTAAAACTACAACTCTAACTAGTATTTATAGCATTCACAAATTTTTGCTGCAGCAGATCATTCGGTGTCGTTAGTCAGAATCGCCGATCAACTCGACGATTCGCCTTGTGGTATAGTTCATCACCGTCTTGCACCATCCTTCAACATCGTCGTGCTTTGGGTCATTGGGCGACATGGTACTGCTTCGCGAAACTTCTTGGCGATGGGCCAACTGCTCCCTTTTTTCGCGGACTTGATCCTTTCCTTCAGGGCTCAGTACACTAGAACAAAAGGTGAAGTAAGACCCTTCGGCCACTAGCCAAGTGGACTCGGCGATCCACATGCCTTTATTTCTTCGTTCTTTTCAGCCTTTTTGTTCCTTTTTGCGACGTAATATCCATTCTTTCCTTCTAACTTCAAATACCTAAAACTTAAGGGTTTTGATCAGATATTGACATAAAATAAGCATTTGAGGACACAATTTCTATTAAAATATTGTCCTAAATGAGTCCAATTTGTGGACTCATCAACACCCCCAACTTAAAATTTTTCATGTCCTCAAGCAAACTCAAGTTCAGCCACTCAAAAAGGGTGTCTCAACAGTGCTAAACAAGAGTCAATGATGAATGCACACAACAAGACTTAATTTACTTTTGCAAGGATCAATTGTGTACTCAAAGATTCAAGTTGTGACACGCCATTACCAAAGATTCTCAATCTCACATTACTTGCTTCAAATGCAAGTTCAAGCTCAATAAAAGCCTTCGAATTCCCTCACAGAAATGATGATTCCATTTTCACATGCAAAGGTATAATCAATTTAAAGTTCAGGAATCAGATACAACGCTCACACTCACAAAGAGGAACACAATGCATTCTTTCACCCATAGGTTTGTCAGTATTTTCCTATCAACATTTGTTTAGACTTTCTCAAGATCACAAAGGTATTAACAAGGCTTGTAAAAGGGCTGACTGTACATGTATGCTCATTTAGGCTCAGTGACTCTTATCCTCATGAAATGTGGTGCTCTCAACACTTCCTTTCTTTTTCCTTCATCATTTTCATTAGTGCTCATAAGTCATCCTATTATTCACTTTCCATGGATTGTTTGGGAACCCTATCTCTTTTATACTTTATTACACAACTTTCTTTTTCATTCTTTTTCTTTTTCTTTCTCTTTTCTTTTTTTTTTTTATATGGAGGGGTTCCATTTTTCTTAAAACCATGGGTAAGAGGAGATTTTCCTTGCACTTCTTGACTTGCCCTTATCTTTTCACCACACCCCCAACTTAGGCTTTTGGCCTAAGTTGGCTATTCAACTAACCACAATTCAAGAGAATTATAGGTAATGGATTAAGAAAGGTCTAGTTTTCATTAAGTTTCTTCCAAGAAGGGTAAGGCTCAAAGGGTGTTCAAGATAGAATCACATGCTCACAAGGTAGGTCACAAAAGAGGTATATGTCAAATTGGTTCACACTCTTCGAAGTTGCCTAAGATCATATCAAGAGAAAGTCTTACTTAGTCAACCAGTCCAACAAGGCAAATTCTAAGTGTTGTCATGCATAGTTCCAGGTAAGCTTATCACACAAGGCATTGACACTTAAGTCAAACAAGACTCCACAGTTTTGCTAGTGTGCAATGTTCATCACAAGAGAATCGATTTGATAAATGTCCAATCACAAAGAGATGCAAAGAGTTCACATATTATCTATGCAATTTGATTTGGCCTCATTGTAGCCGTACATTCATGTTCGTTCGATTGTAAGCACTATTCAAGTCATTGGTATTGATCAAAATCGAGACCCAAATTTTGCAAGGAACAACCAACATTCACAAGCATATAAAGGGTGGTGAAAATATGTGAAAAATTCAAAAAATTTCGGAAGGAAAGGGTCAAAATCATTTTGCAATTTAAAATAAAAAAAGAAGAGTCATATGCTCGAACATCTACAGAAAAGTAGTATTAACATAATTTTAAATAGAACAGCCCAAAAATATACACGAAATATAAACAAAAGTAGCACACAAATGGTGTGGGCCTCACCTTACCACAAATAAAAATATTTTTCCTCAAATGCAAATAACAGAATATTCAGACTTTAGAATAAATAAATACACAGTCGCTCCATTTGTCTGGGCATTAGTGCCCGATGTGTCAACCTGGAATTTGATAATGGTCCCCGGAGCTTCTTCAGAAGATTCTACGACTGTTGACTTACTAAGATTGTCCAAATCATGAGCCACCAAAAAAGAGTGGATAGTTGTGAAGAATCCACGTCCTCATGAGGGAATAGTGGGGTCTCGGGGATTTGTTCTCTTTCTGGCACTGGGCTTCTTGCCCTCATTATCCATTTTGGTAGGATTTGTTTCCTTTGTATTTTTCCTAAAATTTTTCGCACTTGCTTGTCGGGGTGGCATATCTCTTCCAGCTACTTTCGGTCTAGCCATTTCTGCAAAGATTCAAGAAAAAGTTAGAAAGTATTCAGACAAAAGCCATGCAATTGAATTGCAAAATCACTTCACTGAACCAGTTGGCCAAGCGCACAACTACTTCGGTGGTTCACCGAGTGCAGTGCATATATAATACAAGGGTGCAGACAAAGGGCAAACCAGAAGTCTTTCGGCGAGTCGCAGAATGCTATTGTCGATCAAAGGCTTCTCGCAGAAAGTTATTGAATTAAGTATCATATTTGGCATTAAATTAAAGGCGAGATGGAGATTTAAGGTGAACCACCGAGTGATTTGGTGAGCTCGAACCAGCTCACCAAATGACCCAACGTGCCTTCTTTTGACCCAACTTCCCGAATTCAACCCTGCAACCCCCGAAAACAAAATTAAGGTATGCACAACTCCAATTAGGCTCAGACCCAGCGACAATCATGCTCAACGCCACGATTTGCATCCAATTTAATGTGCAACCTTCAGGAATTAACTATTTAACTTAGTACTGGAAAAATTTGCGAACCTAACAAGCAAAAAAAAATTCTAATCCTACCAGAGAGGACCAACACACATCATCAAAGTAATGCCATTTCATTTGAGTACATTTTTCGAGGAAAGGAATGCAGAGTTTGAAGTTCCAACCTTTTATGCCGATTAAATGGATATTGAGATGCTAGGAAGCAGTGTAATCCAACTCATAGTACAATTCGACACTAAAAATACTCTAGAAATGCAAGAATATAGAAACTAGAGTGCAGGTGTGTGTTTGGACAGATAAAAAGTGAGGAAAAGTGATTGAAGTTGAAATTTTTAAACCTTTGGATTGCAAAAACCGTCCAGTTTTCACCCACTTGGCGACATTAGTCAAACTCGCCTACTCACTTGGCGGAACGCAGACTGTTTAGTTTCTTCGCCGAAATTTACAGGACCTCTGGTTTACGGGGGGCTCCAAAAAATGGTCTCTATCGATATCGCCGACACGGTCGGAGGTTGCCAATAATTTCTTGTACTCGCTGAGTTTACAGACTCCAATGCAAGATGGTCTTGAGTCGCGGTCTAGTTGGGAGTCGCCGAACCATTTGGCAATTCGCTGATTGGACCTATTGCTCGCGAATCTGCACTTTCCGTTCACATTCCACACTTCCATCTACAGAATCAACACACAATTGTTTCTTAAAGAAAAAATAAAGTGGTATAACCTTGGATTGCCTCCCAAGAAGTGCGTTATTTAACGTCGTGGCACGACGCAACTCCTCACTAAAGTTCCATTAGTGAGGTTTGACTCATTTTCATGAGGCAACCTCTCTTTTGGCTATGGGTAGAGAGAAGATAACACTTGGTCCATTTGGGACTTCTGTCATAAGTCACGCTCATTCTTCTAGTTTCAACACACAAAGAAAAACTAAAAATTAAGTTAGTAAACTACGATTAAGAAAATCAAAATTCTACTCTACTAATAATTCTAAAGTAACACCAATCCCCGACAGCGGCGCCATTTTGATGTCTGCGTAATTAAGACACAACTTTCGATGCAAGTGTCTATGATCGTACAATAGTTTAGTGACCCAACCAAGGGTTGGGATAGTCCCAACAGAGTGGTTTTGAGAACTTATAGAAAAATAAAATTTAGTTCTAACTAGTCGTAGCTAAAGACATTAACGAGTAAAAACATTGCAAATGAAAGGGGGACACAAAAGTGTGAATTAACAATGGGGAGTTTTGTCACTAGTAAGTAAAAAAGCAAAATAAATAAGGATTTCTAAGCAATGAGAGGGGATCCTTGGGATGTGACGGGAATATTGGTTAAGCTAGATTATTTGGTACATGTTTTCGATATAAGATTAATAAAATAATTGTGACTAGGCTAAACCTTAAGGGGGATAAGCTCTCTCTCGAGCAACTTACCCCGTTTCAAATGTGTTCCTCTCGGACACCCACTTGCCGCATGAAGACCAGCATACGCCTTAACCCACTCACTCTCTCGAGCTGAGTGTGTGGACGTGGGAGTAGGGTTCACTCTCTCGAGTTGAACCTCATGTCGACCTACTCACACTGACCATCAATTTAGTGGTTTTAGTTTTACAACCTCTCTCTCTCGAGCAAGCTGAAAACACATTAATAAACTTGTATTTACAACTACAAATTCATTAATTTCATCCACAACCACTAAACGAAATCATATTTAAATTACGAATCAACTACCAGCCAGCAAGACCCAACAATTATCTTAACCTATATTCGTTAAATCACACCCCAAGAATTGGGGTTTTTAGACACACATCAAGAGATAAAAATTTATACCTAAATGAGATTGCACTCAAATGGGTATGAAGATTTAAGTCTTGTTACAGGATAAGAAAGAAGAATCCAAGAGACCCAAGTCAAAATCCTTGGAGATGAAGCTCTCTTCTTCTGCAAGTCTCCAAAACCCTCTCAAACTTGGAGCAAAAATATCAAAAAGTATTGTTCTATATGAAAATTATAATAATTATTCCACACCTAAAACTGCAACTCTAACTAGTATTTATAGCTTTCACAAATTAGTGATGCAGCGGATCATTCAACGGTGTTAGTCAGAATCGCCGATCAACATTGTGATTCGCCTTGTGGTATAGTTCATCACTGTTTTGCACCATCCTTCAACATCATCATGCTCTGGGTCATTGGGCGACATGGTACTGCTTCACAAAACTTCTCAGCGATGCGCCGACTGCTCCCTTTTTCCGCGGACTTGATCCTTTCCTTCAAGGCTCAGCACACTGGAACAAAAGGCAAAGTAAGACCCTTCGTTGAGTCGCCAAGTGGACTCGACAATCCTCAACCCTTCATTTCTTCTTTCTTTTCACCCTTTTCGTTCCTTTTTGCGACGTAGTATCCATGCTTACCTTCCAACTTCAAATACCTGAAACTTAAGGGTTTTCATCAGATATTGAGATAAAATAAGTATTTCAGGACACAATTTCTATTAAAATATAGCCGTAAATGAGTCTAATTTGTCGACTCATCAATCGCATAGGGATTTTGCAAACTTGAGCATGCCTATGGTACACGGGATGATGAATGCCCCAGGATCATCTTTCTTTTCGATCAACTCCTTCATCATAATCGAGCTACAACTGTGAGAGACTTCGATCGTCTCAAAATCCAAGCTCATTTTTTGTGACTAACTCCTTCATAAATTTGGCGTAACTCGGTATTTCCAATAATGCTTCCACTAGAGTGAGATTAAATGATAAGGTTTTGAACACCAATAAAAAATTCTTGAAATTTTCATCCTCGTTCTTCTTGTTGAGGTATTGAGGAAATGGAGGAGGTATTTTGGGTAAAGGTTGCTTGACTTTTAGGCATGCCTTGTGTTTCTCCACATCACTTTACGGCCCCCTTGTGGTGTCTTGTGGGATTGTTATTTCTTCGTCCTCCACATCTTTGCTTTCATTTTGCATGTGCACACTCTCTTTTTCCATTGCATCACCTTATACCTCATTTCCAATCTGACTGACAACGACCAACCCTCTATCTTCATCATCTGTCTCCATCTTTTGTTTCAATTGTATTGTAAGTAAACTCAATTGACCTTCAAGGACTTTGATTGCATCTGTGTGTGGGTTTACTTTATTGTTCAAGGATTAGAAGTCGTCTTTCATCACTTTCAATAAATCATCCGAGCCTTCAACTTTATCAAGAATGCATGAAAGCATAACATTCACGCGGGGACTACCTGCTCTACCCCTTGATATTGGGCTCTCACTTAAGTGAGTGTGGTTCTATTCATATTCATCCTCTCTTCTCCAGTACTCATTTTGTTCGGACAAATCTTGATGGTATCTCTTTTGCACAACTTAGAATAGCTTGAGGATGAGCCCTCCTCAACTCAGAACACTCCACATGTTCCCTTCATATGCTCTGGTAGAACTTTCGTTTGGGTCAACATCCTCTTGATGTTTTCATCCCTCTCTTTCTCTTTATCCAGTTGCTCTTGTGTTAATCTTATATGGAATGGAGAGACATGATCCTCTTTGTTATAACATGCTTGATTTATCCTAGTCATGTCACCTAGAATAAATGAAGTCACCTCAAATGATTGTAACAGTATTCGTCTTCGTACCAACTGATCGACCAGTCCTTTATTAATCGAATCAAGACTGCGGTAGAAATATTGATGTAACAAATCATTTGGTAGCCCATGAGTTGGACATTTAAGTAGGAGCTTCTTGAATCTCACCCATGTTTCATGGAGTCGTTCCCCTTCCCGTTGCTTGAAACCTTGAATTTCCTCTCTAACCTTCATCATTCTAGATGAAGGGAAGAATTTTGTGCTAAATGCTATAACCAGCTCCTCCCATGATGTGATGGAATTTTTTGGTAATTGGGTTAACCACTTATTGGCTTCTCCTATTAAAGACAATGGGAATAACCACAATCAGATTGACTTTTGCGACATTCCCTTGAATGAAAAAGGACTGCAAACATCTGTAAAGCTTCTTACATGGTCATGCGGGTCTTTGTGATCTAGCCCTCCATATAGTCCCCTCATTTTGAGAAGGCGAAGAGTTGTTCTAGTGACTTCAAACATCACATTCCCATCAGCTTGTGTTATGCAAATTTCACCCATTCTATCTGATTGATCCGGGTTGTAGACAATATTGATGTCGTCTATACCATGTCGATGGCCTGCTTGACTGTCATTCATCTCTTCCTCACTCATGTTCATTTCTATGTGGTCCAGCCAACAATTACACAAAGCAGCCAACAAATATGAGAGTGTCAAAACTTTCAATCAAAGAATTCTAAGTAACGCTACTCCCCTGTAGCGGCGCCATTTTGATTAACGTATCAAGTGACATTTCATCCAATACTAAATGCCAACGATCATTTTTCAGTATAATAATCCAACTACGTGAGTTGGGGTCGATTCCATAGGGAGTGGTGCTTCTTTCGAATCACTTTAATAAAAATACAATGACATTCTCTTCGATCGAACATTTCTTGCACAACTAATATATAAGACTCAAATTCCGAGTTTTAATTACCAAATTCAAACTTATAGCTCAACAAAAACAAACAAATATTGGAGTGAAACTCAGGGAATTGATCAGCCAACTATTGAATCTCAACAAAATGGGTAAACATTACTACACATAATGGACTCATTTGTTGTGGGTAGGTCGAACCATATATAAAGTAACTTTCTCTCGAACAATTACCTTTTCTATGCTGAATTCTCTTGAACTTCAACACTAATTGAATGAAGCCCAGTTCTTTACCCTCATCAAATCCACTCTCTCAAGCTCAATACAAAGGACGAGCTCCTTGTTTCCCTCTCTCAAGCTGAAACTAAGAAAACCCACTACTAAAGACGCTAAGTTTGCCACCTTGGTCTCACACCTCTCTCTCGAGTGCACAACACTGAAATTGACACATGAAGTAACACAATTCAATCTCGAAACACAACAACAACTTAGACCCACTTCAAATTAGCACAATTCTTCTCAATTAACAAACACCCATTAAGTAAATTCAATAATTGGCGTCATGGTCAAAACCCCAAGTAAAGGGTTTTAGCCACTCATCTCAGAAATAAAAAGATCAAAGTTAATTATCACCCCATAGTTGGGTACAAAATGAGAATTATAGATGAAATTCAGTAGAAAATCTTCTCTCTTACAAAAATGTCTCTCAAAATCCTACTAAAATCTCTTCCCCCACCCTTTGGTAGTGTTTTCTCTCTCAATAATTCTTTCCTCACTTTTTGAATAAATCCTTCTCCTTTCCAAAAGTCCATTTAAATAGGCATGATGTGTGATTGTAATAGATTATTCGGCGAAGTTATTCGGGTGTCGCCGATAGGTCGGCGACGCGCCGATTGTTCTTTCTTTCACCTTTTATTTTTGACTTTTTCTTGGTTCGACAATTGTAATTTTAGGCGATTCAGATCGGGTTCGCCGAACACTTCCACGAATCACCTTTTTTATATATTATCTTACCTATCAACATGTGTTCGGATCTTCCTCAGCAATTTTTGGTGACCTGATTGTCCGTCGCCAAATATATCGGTGATATGCGAACTGAATCTGCTGCTCGTCGAATTTATCCTAAGTTTGTCTATGGCATTCTATAACTTTAGGAGGTATAATGGCTATTCGGCGATTCGCCAAATGCTCTTTTCTATCAACAATGTGGTCAAGAGCTTGGTACAATAGAACATTAGGCGAGACCATGGCCATTTGGCGATTTGCCCAATGATTTGAGCGATCCTCAGACCTCCTTTTTTTCGTTCTTTCAGCTGCCTTCTTCCTTTTTTTGCTCCATAGTGTCCATGCTTTGTCCCTAAGTTCATATACCTGAATTTCAACTATTTACATCAATTGGGACAAAATATGCATTTGAGGACATGAATCCTATTAAAAAGAAGCCCTTAATGAGTCTAAATTGTGGGCTCATCAGTAGCCAACCAGAACAATCAGCACGTTCAGTCCTTACAAAAACTAGTGGTGGATCAGTGACAGCTAGAGTTTGAGAGTTCTTTAGGATGAATCTGCCTGAGTTTATAGGGTCACAAGTTAGTGAAGACCCTCCAGAACTTCATTGATAAGGTCAATAATATCTTTTGAGTGATGCAAGTGACTAGAAATAACATGGTACAATTGGCGTCCTACCAGCTTAAGGATGTGGCATACATATGGTTTACACAGTCGATAGACAATAGGGGTGAGAATGTAGCTCCTCCGACTTGGGAGTGTTTTATCGGAGCTTTTCTAGACAGGTTCTTCCCAAGATAGTTGACGAAGCCTTTCTAGATAGGTTAATCAACTAGTGCTCCATCCCCCAGGTTTTGAAAAGATCTGAAAGGTAGGGTATTAATCTCTAAGTCTCAAGGAAGTACTTCAGGTAATAAGACCTACATAACTTGTTAAAAGTGTGGTATGAACCATTTGGGTGAGTGTCTTGTAGGAAAGAATGATGTTTTGGATGCGGTAAGTCTCGTCATAGGTTGAGAGATTTCCCGTCTTCTAAACAAGGACAAAAGGCAACAATAATAGGGCTCAGTCTACAGCTCCAACAACACTAGCCGATCACCCAACTCGGGAGGATACTTCATCTCGTACAAGTGTCGGTCAGAACCAGAATAGGTTTTGTGCTCTCTAGGATAGCCAAGATCAAGAAGATTCTCATGATGTGGTTACTGTTGTGTTGTGAATCTTTCATTTAGATGTTTATGCTTTGCTAGATCCAGCAATGCCTCTGTCGATTGTAGAAGTAGGATCGTTCGTTTTCAGTTTCTAAGCCAGCTAGTCCTAGGATGGAAGAGTAGTAGCTCAGTGCATGTAGCTCAATTTATCTCTTACCTTAATGCCAGAAATATGATTTCCAAGGGGTATATCTATCATCTAGTTTGGGTTAAGGATTCAAGCTAAGAAACCCAAGATCTTGAGTCAATTCCAGTAGTAAATGAGTTTCCAAAAGATCTTCCTGGAGTTCCTCCTGAAAGGGAAATCGACTTCAGAAGAGATCTTGTTCCACATACCCATCCTATTTTGGATTCCTCCTTATATAATGGCTCTAGCTTAGCTCAAGGAATTGAAAGAGCACTTGGAAGACCTTCTAGATATGGGCTTCATCAGACCAAGTATTTCCATATGGGGTGCACCAGTGTTGTTCGTGAAAATGAAAGATGGATCTCTCAGGATGTGTATTGATTATCGTCAGTTGAACAAAGTCACAATCAAGAATAAGTACACTATCCCCAATTTTGATGACTTATTCGACCAACTTTAGGGTGCTAGTTAATTTTTGGAAATAGACCTCAGATCGGGTTGTTATCTACTCAAAGTTAGAGATAGTGAAATTCGGAAAACAGCCTTCAGAACTAGGTATGGTCATTATGAATTTGTACTTATGTAATTTTTATTAACCAATGCTCCTACAACTTTCTTTAATTTAATGAACATGGTGTTCAAACAATAGTTGGACTTGTTGATTATTGTCTATATTAATGATATCCTCATTTACTCTAGGAATGAGGAAGAACATGAGACTCATCTAAGAGTTGTTTTGCACACTCTCAAAGACTGCCAGTTATTCGCTAAGTCTAGAAAATGTGAGTTTTGGTTACAATCAGTTGCCTTCCTTGGTCATATTGTATCTAGCGAAGGGATCCGAGTGGATTCCCAGAAAATAAAGGCAGTGAAACAATGACCCAGACCCATCTCTCCCGCATATTTCAAAAGTTTCTTGGGTTTGGCCTGTTATTACCAAAGGTTTATGGATGGATTTTCATCCATAGCTTATCCATTGACTTGGTTAAGTTAGAAAAGATTAAGTTTCTAGTGGTTAGATGAGTGTGAGAAGAGCTTCTCAGAACTAAAAACTAGGTTGACTACAACTTTTGTTCTGACTCTACTAGAGGGTTTCAACTGTTATGTGATCTATTGTGATGCATCCAGAGTCGGCCTAGGTTTTTTGTGGAGGCAGCAAGGTAAGGTTATAGCTTATGCTTCTAGACAACATAAGGTAATGAGAAGAACTATCCAACTCATGACCTCGAGCTGGCAGCCGTAGTATTTTTCCTTGAGATTTGAAGACATTACTTGTATGGTGTTCAGGTAGATGTGTTCACAGACCATAAGAACCTGCAGTATGTGTTCACCCAGAAGAAGTTGAATCTTCGCCAGAGTAGATGGCTTGAATTCCTTAAGGATTATGATATGAATGCTTTACCATCCTACGAAGGACAATGTAGTAGTCGATGCTCTTAGTAGACTATCTATGGTTAGTGCAGCACATGTTGAGGAAGAAAGGAAGGAATTATCAAAGGATGTTCACCGGCTTGCTCATTTAGGAGTTTGCCTTATGAACATATTAGATGATGGTGTGAAAGTTTAGAATGGGTCAAAATCAGCATCGATAGCGGAGGTTAAGGAGAAACAAAACATTGATCCTATATTGCTTCAATTGAAGGGTACAGTCCATTAACATAAAGTTGAGGTTTCTCCCAAGGGGGAGATGATGTGCTTAACTACTAGGGTCGTTTTTGTGTTCCTAAGGTGAGTGGGTTAAGAAAGTAGATCCTTACAAAAGCCCATAACTCCAGGTATTCTATTCATCCAGGTGCCACTAAGATGTACCGTGATCTGCGGGAAGTATTTTGGTATAATGGCATGAAGAGGGATAAAGTAGATTTTGTGGCTAAGTGCCCTAATTGTTAGTAGGCAAAGGTAGAACATTAGAAACCAAGAGGTATGACACAAGAGATTGACATTCCTACATGGAAGTGGAAAGTGATAAACATGGATTTCATCAGAGGTTTACCTCGTACACGTAGACATCATGACTCTATTTGGGTGATAGTAGATAGAGTTACTAAGTCTGCTCACTTTTTGGCTGTTAGACTACAGATTCGGCGGAGGACTACGCCAAGATTTACATTAATAAGATTGTCAAGTTGCATGAGGTTTATTTGTCTATCATCTCATATAGAGGTCCTCGGTCTACCTCTCATTACTAGAAGTTACTTCAGATAGGTCTTAGCACAACATTTCATCCACAGACAGATGGTTAGGCTGAGCGTACTATTCAGACCTTAGAGGACATGTTGAGAACTTCCTTGATCGATTTGAAGGGTATTTGGGATGATCACCTATCTCTCATAGAGGTCACCTATAATAATACCTAGCATTCTAGTATTCAGATTGCCCTTTATGTGGAATTATATGGGCGTAGGTGCATATCTCTAGTTGGTTGGTTTGAAGAAGGTGAAACAGCTTTGGTAGGGCCAGATTCGGTTCATGAATCTTGGAAATAGTTCAGCTCATCAGAGAGACTTAACACAGCCCAGAGTCGTCCGAAGTCCTACTCAATTGTAAGGAGAAGGGACTTGGAGTTCCAAATTAATGATTGGGTTTTCCTGAAAGTGTCACCTTTGAAGGGGGTGATGAGATTTAACAAGAAAGGGAAGCTCAATCCCAGATATGTAGGTCCATACAAAATCTTGAAAATGGTTGGTTACATGGCTTATGAGTTAAAATTTCCACCAGAACTAGCAGCAGTCCATCTGGTATTTCATATTTCCTTGTTGAAGAAGTGTGTGGCTGATCCAACATCAATAGTACCATTAGAAAGTGTGGTTGTGAAGGATAGTCTCACTTCTGAGGAGGTGCCAGTTGAAATTCTTGATCATCAGGTTCGTAGGTTGAGAAACAAACAAGTTTTTTCACTTAAGGTTTTGTGAAAGAGTCAGTCTGTAGAGGGAGATATTTGGGAAGCAGAAACAACCATGAAGGCCAAGTATCCTATTATCTTTCCTTCTGATTCATTCTTGAGGTAATAGTTCCTCCCAAGTATGTCGGTTTACTCTTGCATAAATTCAGTCTTAGTATCATGCTCCATCAATTATACTTGCGTTTTAGCATATTTGTATTTCTTGGAACTTAGTTCAGTCAGATTTTAGTTTCCAGTACTTAGTGGCAGGGTTTGCTGCTCTTTCCCACAATATTCAGCTAGTTTAGAATGCATTCGAGGTCGAATGTCCCCAAGGGGGAAATAATGTAACACCCCATATTTTAGAAAGGAATAAAATGCAGATTTTCTGAAGTTGCAGGTGCCACCAATGGAGGCCACCTACGGACCATATGTGGAGTCCGTGGTTGGCTACCTCAACTCCTTCCCAGGAACCCCAAAATTTTTAGCTAAGGGTTGACCTACGGACCGTAGGTGGGACCACGGTCTGTGGTTCAGACCCTAGATTTCAGCTTTTCTGACACCAATCGACGACTGACAGGATGGCCCGTTGGTCAGTCCACGGATCGTCAGCCAATTCCGTCGATGGCCATGACAACCTTTAAGTCAGGGGTCATTTGGTCTTTACCCCTATGCATTGGGCACCTATACTAGGTCGTTTAATCCCTAAACTACGTTGTTTTGGTTAGTTTAAGATTATTAGCCTAGCCAAGACATAACCAAAACCTTCATTCTCTAGAATTCATCAAAATATAGAGTGAAAGAGGAGAAAAGAGGCCACCCAACCCCTCCAAGAACAGAGCAAGTTTCCATCTGTTCCAGCCCCGAAATCAAAATATTTTACCATAAAATTTGTCACCATGTATGGGGGATTTCACTAGTGGATTCCTTTCATCCACTTGGTCACTAGAATTCAGTCAGATTCTTCATTCCCTATATCATGTTTAGACCTAGAGTTTCTAGAACTTTTGATAATTGTTGCGATTTAGCTGTTAGAGTAATCCTAATCAAATTATTTTGTTTTGATAACCATGTTGCTTAATCCTTGCATGAAATTCAGAACCCTAGTTATCTAGATTCTATTAGTTCATAAATTACACTTGCTAGGTCAGTTTATACAGGTATACATGCTCTTGTTAAGAATGTTTCATTGTTAGTATTTAAATGTCACATTCTTAGATTTGCATGTGAAAACTTTGATCTATCTAGTGTTCCAATTGTGTTGATTATATACATTTCCAGTTGGGAGTAGGCTTAGACCGAGTTGTAGTAGGGTTTAGCATACCCTCATAGTCCCACAACTACGTGCCCCCATAGGTTTATAAGTTCCCTCTGTGGGCATCAGTTTTAGTGATCATGCCAGTCATGCCTCTATACCCATGACAAGGTTTATTGGGTCCTCTCGATAGGGAGTATACATAAGACTCTACGTTTACCTCACGTGGTTTTATGTCAATATTAGTAACTCCCACAGTCAGGCTCTAGTGAAATTGACCAAGTTACCAGTTATATTTCAGTATTTTGTTTCAGCATGTTTTGTACTTGGTCATTGCATTCAATTTAGTTCATATTCAGTATATTTTAGTGTCCTTATCATGTTCAGATTATATCATTGCTCAGTATGCTTTGTTCAGTTATATATATTTGTTTAGTTTTATCCTATCATGCATGCTCACTAGATGTCAAGTACTCACGCATACACGGTGTTACATGTCTTTTCGTGATGTAGGTCCAGTTCATCAGCATCCAAATCACGTGTAGATAGTATCCTAATCCGTATTCAACATTATCAGTGGTGAGTCCTGACTCTTCAAGGACGATAGACATGTTCTTTTAAATTCCATCTATCATTTCAGTTTCAGTTTGCTAGAGTTAGTTGGGGCATGTCCCAGCATCTCTAGTCAGTTAGAGGCTTTATTCAGACATAGTTAGGTTCTACTTTAGCTTTTGAGTTATAGCCCAGTGTTACTACCTCATATTCAATACTTATATTAAGACCAGTATTGGGTATTCCCCACCATTTCAGTTTATCTCATGTTTTAAGTTTTCGTACAGTATCTCTTATTTCAGTAAATTTTACTACTCTTATGATATGCCAGTTCAGCGGTAGCTTGGCGTCACTCGTGATTTTAGGTCCGTGTTTACGTCAAGGGGGTAGCCTCGGGGCGTGACAGAACTCGTCATCTGTTGTATCCTAGCTCTTAAGAATGAAGTTTGCAGAAAAAAAATGAAATTGTTGTTTTTCCCCGACTTAATTGGCGACATTCCCGCTACGGCGGACCCCATCCCACCACAGCGGCCCCACCCAAGTGGGATTAATCCCGCTCTAGCAGCTTACACGAAGACAGAACCTTGGAATTTTAGTTCCAAGCTTCCATTTCACAACACATCTTCAAAACAGGACATTTAAAAACTACCCCTTCACACCAAGATTTTTTTCGGGATTTCTACTCACCCAAATTTGATTTTGTAAAGTCGTATGGGCTCCTTAATGTCTTAGCTATCCCCTCATGTTATCAAAACCATAAATAGATTCACTATTCAATACCAGATTTCCCTAGACCTTACCTGACTTAGATTTCGTCTAAATCTGGACTAGGCTACAAATTTCCAAGTTACTACAAAATGTTTTTCTGGTCCAAATTCTTTCCTTGTTGGCTTTTCTATAACGATGGGAATAGGTTGTTACAGTTTCAATCACTATTTTTCTATTCTTTGTAAATGAATAATACACAAAAAACTTGGAGAGTCTCAATTATTAAAACAAATCTTTCTCGATTCTCCTAATGACTTGTAATTGTTTTTACTTCCTATATAATTTCCCACCTGGTGCCCTCAATATTAACAAACATGTGACTTGGTTTGTTCATAATTCTTTAGTTGTTCTTTTTTTATTAAAAAAAATTATGTATTTCAAAACATTTTAAATTTTTAAATATGAATAGAATTTTTTTAAAACTTAATGAGATCTTTTTATGATTTAATAGGTCTAGAATAAAAAGGAAACACGCATTTGAGAATATGAGGGGCTAATATCTTTCAGATAATTAATTTATTATGACATATTTAGGGGTGTTTATGGACAATGACATGGAAGATCATGAAAAACATGTGGCTATTGACTAAAGAATGAATAATAGGCTGTCAAATTGAGTATCTTATATTCTGCATGCATGTCAAAAGCCGATTCCTCATTCATGATGGCGCCTACTATAACCCATCAGTAGGCAAGACAACCCGTTTCCCGAAACTACAAGTAATGTGATTGAGGGCAAACTAAAAAAATAACACAAATAACAAATGTCATAGATGAAGAGGAAGCAAGCCAAAATATATATAAACCAGGGATCCCTCCCAGAACCTGGAAGTCACATGTAGAGACCTACTAACAAAATGAGTACAAGTCCTAATATTGGACCATAGAAACAAGATTGTCTCAAAAAGCAAAATACAATATATATATATATATATATATATATATATGGAGACTGGTATAGCCCAAAATGCCAAGTTCTCACCCCCATCTCCGGATCACACTGTTCCAGGCTCGATGTCAACGCTGGTCGCTGGTGCTCGGACCTGCATCACGAAAACAAATACAGTATAGTATGAGTACCAAACATACACGTACCCAGTAGGCCTCATAGATTGACTAAGCAACAAAACCAAAAGTTATATGAAATGCGAGAATCTAAAACACTACTAGAAACTGGAACGAGAAATCTAACAGGTATGAACATGAGTGTACTAACACATAAAGAAAAGGAGAATAACTAACCAAATCTGACCGGGATCCCAAACCCAAACGTTATTGTCGCGCGCAAGCTTAAATTAAAACTAGAGTGAACTCCCATATGCCTGACATGTACAAGGAAGAGTATATAACGGAATAAGAGGACCCGACAAAGTTTCCAAGATTTCCACAACTTACCACGGACTCGAACCAAACCAATCCATATGCCTGAAGCTCATCTAGAATTGATAGGGGTTAAGAACTTGAACCGAATTGAAGATTTAGAATCAAGGACTTGAACCGAGCTAGGGCATAACCGAGGATTTGAACCAAGGCTAAGGATAATCATGGACTTGAACCACGTCTTAATATGACCAAGAAGTTGAACCGAGGTGAGTAGCTATAGACTTGAACCAAGTTGTAACAAGCGGTGGACTTGAACCACAACTACAAATGGTGGCTGACTTAAACCACTGATGAATAAAGCCTGGACTTGAACCAAGGCAATAATACCAAGGCAAGGACTTGAACCACGCCCGATGGAGTGAATTGGGGGACTTGAACCACAAATAGAGATGAATCCGGTAAAAATAGGATAGGCGACCAATCGATCATCGTGGGGAGTACCCACAATTCGAGTGCTATTAATAAATCACTCATGCTCGAACCATATCCAACCAGAACCGACGAGTAGCTTCCACACCAAGAAGTAGAGACATCAGAACCGACGAAAATAGAGGATTTATGAATATATGGTTCAAAAAGCTGTGCTACTTCCCAGCTAAGGCCTAAACTATTAGACTCAGGCCTGCTACATCAGTCTATATGGAGCTAAGCTGTCCGAAGCGAAGTCGGGGAGATTACATGGCCTAACAGCACTAAATGGACACAAGTCTACGAAAATCACTAGCCTAAGCCTAGACTAAGGCAAAACATGCTCCAAAAAAATTTACAAATCACAAATAAGGCACACAACAAGGTGAGGATTATCAACAAATGCAATAGACATGCTTCAACTGCCCGAAAACTCGATAAGTAGTCTAAATCATGGATTCTAAGAATTTAACATGATTAACCACCAATTCAACCCCAAATTAAAACAAATCAACATATAATTACTTAATCATGCTCATTCTAATGATAGGGAAGTCGTAACCTACCTGCAAGCCGACTGTGCGCGCTCCAAATCACGTTGTCAGAGCTTTTCAACTCCGCACAGTCTCAAAACTCTACAACACTATCCAAAATAAAATCACAACGTTAATACGATCATTTTGACACAACAATAATAACTTTCAGAGGCGGATAAAAAATTGAGTCTAAAATGGGATTATGGGACCTTCACCGGGGATCCTGAAATCGACTCTGTGAAAAGGTTCTTTTTACCTCCCCCAACTTCTGTCCCAAAATGGAATAAAATTCGGGACTCGGAATAGCCCGTAATCAGCCCATTCATTTAAATCACCATTAAAGCTAAAGAAAAAGAGAGGACAACAACTAAAACTCAAAAATTACCTCAAATGAAGGTTCCACCCCCTCCCCCCACAGTCCCTGAGCACTCCATTGTGTAGCCACGCCAATTTCGAGTAA
This sequence comes from Solanum stenotomum, assembly GCF_019186545.1. Lineage (NCBI taxonomy): Eukaryota > Viridiplantae > Streptophyta > Magnoliopsida > Solanales > Solanaceae > Solanum > Solanum stenotomum. The sequence continues at coordinate 36,014,087 of NC_064289.1, read as the reverse complement.
CCTAGCCTTTGAATCACTCAAAATAGAGCTAAAATGAGAGAGAAATTGTGTTTAGTAAATGAGGGTTGAGTGTTGATTTTCGGCTTGAAATAATGGCAGATCTGGTAGCTAAAAGGACTTCTGGTCGCTAAAAAGAACATTTTCTAGTCGCTAAAAGTCTGTACTAGATTTTTTCTAATTTTTTTCGAAGTCTTCGAATGCACAGTTGGGATTCATTCGGGATTCGATAAAAATAAACGAGTTATGCTACCCCACTAAATTTGACATTCCAGACTCAACAGAATTTTTAGATTTCCCTAAAAAGATTATTATGATAGAAATACCCCATCGGGACACATTAGGCCTAAAACTAAGCATTTTGCCTAAACACCCAAATATCAAAAAGAAGAACTCAAAACCCAAGATTAAAGGTCTAACTAGACCAAAACAACATTCTGGAACTAATGGCGCTGACAAAATTCTCATACGACAACTAATTCCCTGAATGTTGACCAAAGTAAACTCTAGGCCTTTAAGCTTTCCAACAACTTGTCTAAGTGCTCAAATTCACACGGAAACCTTAGGACCCAAACTAAAGGTCCTTCTAGACCAAACTCAACATTCTAGAGCTAACCGCCCTGACGAAATTACAATCCGAGCATGTTTACAATGAATGTTGACCAAGGTCAAACTTAGGCCAAATCTCATAAGCTAAAATGCCTAATTGCACAATCTCATGCCGAAAGCCTCGGGAATCAAACCAACCATGCCACTAGCCTAAAATGACCATTCCAGAGCTGATGCAACCGACATAATTTCATTCTAATGTTTTGACTAAAGTGAACTACTCAAGTTTAAAAAACTCCATAACAGGGAAAATGCATAAAACCTAAACGACGAAAAGAAGGCATGAAGGAGAAAATAAACTAGACGATCATGACAATGCATATGTACAAAACAATAGAGAAAGTGAGTGTATATATATATATATGCAAGCTCTAACTATAGGAACTTTCTTTTGTGGGCTATTGATGTAGTTAGAAACTTCATCTAATAGCAATAATGTTCAATATACTATATGATAAAATAATAAAATTTATCTATATTTATTTTTATGGTAATATATAGATATTTCTTTTGTTAAATATAATATTGGTCTATAAGAAGATAACCAGTATATTTATGAGCTTATTCTTTAAGTAAATAATTATTGTTGTCTTTTCACTTTAGATTCAACAAAAACTATGCTAACAACTTGATTACAAAAATGCGTTTTTACTAGATTACGAGAAACTTAAAACTTTTTAGAAAAAAGTTATATACAAAAGAATTGAGAAAGCACGCAGGAATTTGCAGCTTACTATTGTTGAGATACTCGCACAATACTCGCAGTACTCTGTCATAAATACTTACCAGGTTGTGAGAGTAGATGTAGTTCAAATCATTTGATTTAATCTTTTCCATAAGATTAGATTAATTTGTTAAAGTAGTTCCTTAGATTTAGTCAAGTTAGTTACATATTAAGTCGTTAGAGTAGTTCCTTAGAATTAGTCAAGTTAGTTACGTCTTACTTGTATTTAAGTTGATGTTATGATTCAATAAGATCATTCATGTTTTCTTTGATTCTCAATATCTTTATGGTTTCAGAGACTTTAAAACTCTCACGAGTCTGATCCAATTTTTTTTGTCTATCTCTTCGCGTCAAAAACATTGTTGTACCTACTACCACCAGTGACACTGATGTTGCAGTTTCGACTACCAGTCATGTGGTACAGTTTAATCTAGCTACCCAATTGCCTATCAAACTACACGGTAACCTCAACTTTTTAGCCTGGAAGATGCAACTAGTGATGCTACTCAATGGACACAAGCTCCTTGGGCATATTGTTGGTGCCAAATTTGCTCCGCCAACCACTATCATACAAACTGATATGACCATCTCAAATCCTGAATATGAGATGTGGTTTTGCCAAGACCAACTAATTCAAGAGGCAATGATGGCATCAGTTAACCCCACCATTGCTCCCACTGTTGCGACTGCCTCCTTGGCAAAAATAGCATGGGATCTCCTTCATATATCTTATGCCTATATGAGTCACACTCGGATCTTCAACTTGCGAGATTAGTTGTAAAACTTGAGAAAGGCCTCCAAAACTGTTTCTACTTACCTGCAGGAGATCAGATCAATAGTTGATGCTCTCAAAGTAGAAGGCTTTCTAGTGGCTGATGATGAACTAGTAGTCAAGAACTTGAGTGGCCTAGGCCATGAATACCGTGAAATTATTGCCGCTATAAGACTGCATGATACAACCCTAAGCTTTGAGGAGCTATTCCAGAAACTCACGGACCATCCACTCTTTCTCAAACATCAAGATATTTACAAATCATCATCCATCATCACTGCTGCAGCTGCACAAGTTATGGGGTAAGGAGATTGCTACTAGAAATCCAGATTACTAATGTTAAAGGTCTCCATCTGATCAGACAAACTACATTGGGAAACCAGACTTTCTAATGTAAAATCTTCCATCTCATTGTTCATAGCCACTCGGTGCTAAGCATAATTTCCTTTAAAAGTTATGTTAAGTCTTTACTTATATTAATATTCATGAGAGAATGCACTAGGCATTCAAGACAACATAATATCATAAGAGCTCAAAGATTAATTTGGTGAGAATGACCTTCCACCCTTTGAACTACCAACATGTGAGTAAATCTTTCATATCTTACTAATAGTGTGTTCATGAGCATGACCTTTCAATCAACACAAAAGGCTTATTCTAAACATACATACATACTTCATGCACAATCAAGTGTATGTGTATAGGGAAGAAGGATCTTACATCAATACCACAATTACACAAGTCATAGGATCATCACTATATAAGTAAATCATGAAATTATATAAAATCTTCATCAATATATATAAACCCTAGTTATTCCCCTTCAACGCGAGTAATCAAGATCAACCCTATCTTCAAGAATTATCATATTAGATAGGGGTATTTCATGATTCAACAACATAATCAATGTAAACATAAATAATTGTCAAGCTCTCATAATCAATCAAGACATACCATAGTACACAATTTAGAAAGAAGGGGAAATCATGGGTCCATGGGAGATTTTCATAAAAATCCAACAATACTCGATTATTTAAATCATAAATCGCCATAATTAACCATAATAAACCATAATTAAACAATTTAAATCATTTTGGAAGGAGACCCATGAAATGAATTGAAAATCCTAGGTATTGGGGAAATTGAAGTCATAAAAACATATTTTGAAGGGGCTCCTGTGATAGCTACCCAAGGATGAAAAACATCCATACCTTGACTAAGAAACTCCAATGGCTTCTTCTTCTTCTTTTTCATGTTGAGTCTAGAGAGAGAAATAATGACAGGAAGAACTCTTTTGATTTTTGATTTGGGTTTTGGAGAATGAAGAGGTAAATGAGGTTTTTTGGGACTTAAAACTATTTATACTAGTGATATAAACCATTAAAAACTCCCCCAAATAATTATTAATTAATTAGAAAATTACTCAAACACCCATCATTTAGGTAGCCCTGCCTAATGACCACGACCACTTATATGGTCGATCCAAGGGACCACTGCTTGTGGGGGTGCTCGTGGTCCCTTAGATAGTAGCCTACTCTAAGTGGTTAACCTCCCATGAGGCCAAGTCATGACCACGAGACCTCCCACGATCTGTGGTCATGAGCACGAGTCGTGCTGGAGGTCGTGGTCTTGAGGAAAGGACAAGGCTTCAAAACCTTGCCTCCTCGCACCTAAATTACCATCACGAGACACCTTCACGCCTCGTCAAGGGAACCACGGCCCGTGGTCCCTTGACCAGTAGCTCTCTCAATATGTCCAAACTTTCATGAAACCAAGGTAACTTCACGAGCACCTTCACGGGTCGTGAAGTGGACCACACCCCGTGGACCTGCTCATGGAAGGTGAGGCAGTAGCTGGGCTACCTCATGCCCCCAAGCCCCATGGCCAAGTACACTTCACGAGGCCTCCCACGAGCCGAAGTCCCCCAAGACCCATGCCCAAATCATCCTTCTTCTCATGTCAGCAACTATCTCCGGAGCATAATGGGAAAGTTGGGTGAACCTAAGGCTGTACTCGTGAACGCTCATAGATTCCTGCTTAAGAGTTAGGATATCTCGTAACTTTGCTTCTCTCAGTTTCGGGGGAATAGAAACTCCCCAAGAAAGCCTTCTCTAGCATATCCCAACTACAAGTGGTGCACCTTCACCCCTATTCTTTTTCCATTGATCTAACCAGATTCCAGCGACACCGTTCAATTGGTATACAACGCTCCACCTCTCAGCGTCAACAATGAGCATAATCTCAAAAACCTTATGAATCTCTTTAACAAAGTTTTCCAGATTCTTAGTGACACTTGAACCAGTGAAGCTTGGAAGATTCATCCTTAAAAATTCATGGATCCTAGAAGTATCATCCACTTCCTGTCGATTCTCTCTCTATCCAACTTGATTGGTCACGACTTGACTCAACATCCGAATTGCTTCCCGAAACTCAGGTTTGGTGACCTCTCCTTGGGGTTGCACTTCAGGTGCATTAGGTACCCCTTGATCTTAGACATTCCTCCTTGCAGGACGACCTCTATCAGCTCTTCTTGGAGGCATTAACTGAAAGACACGCACAAGCATGAATTAGAAGAAACTTTTTAGAGATAAACTCTATCGCACGAAATGAGTATGAAAGAAGTGAGATAGTTCCTCAATGTCGCAGCCTCCTAATTATAGATGTGGCGCACTTCACACCGATAACTAGGACTCTACAGACACGGCTTTATAGACTCCCTAGGACCCTTAAACTTTGGGCTCTGAAACCATGTTTGTCACGCCCCAAGCCTACACCCTTGGCGGGACTAGCACTCGAGAACCTTTGTTGGCCCCAAAAAAACCCTTGGCCTAGCTTACTAATCAGCGGAAGACTTTACTCTACATTTAAGACAACTCAAGAGATATATTCATAAATCAAACTTAGAATGCATAAAGGAAAACATTTGACTGGCCATAAAGGTAACTCAAGTCTTATAATGAAAACAACTGAAATGACTATGACTAATGAGTTAATACCGTCTAATTGTCTATGAAGCTTCTAATACTATAAGGGTTGTCGGGACAAGACCCCCGATCACCCTAACAACTAAAATAACAAAGCAATAAAAGGGAATCCTCCATAGCTCCTAACCTCAAACCATCCCCACTTAAATTGTTGTTTGAAAGTGACCCAAAACTCATACTTGACATACTTGCCAAATTTCACATTTTTTATTCTTTCTAAATCTAGCTCTTTCAAACAGTGGGGTGTTACATTGAACTTGCAAGGTACCAATGTTAGCTGTATATTGTAATGATCCAAAAAATAGCTTCATGAAAACCATTGTCCAAAATTTGAAGAATTAAAAGAATCCTACATGATATTAGAAATATAGTACGGTATGGACTACCACAAGATTCGTTAATAGTAGCAAATTGAGCACTGAACCAGGATTCCAGAAATACGGAAGACATAACATATCGACATAATCATTAGAACATATGGTTGCACCTAAAGTCCATCAAGAAGAAACAGAAGTACAACAACATCCATATATGGATATATCAGCCTAACAGATACACTTAAGTAAATCAGAGTAGTATTGCTAAAAGTAGAAAACCAATAACACGTTTTATTTGCTTCATTAACTTATATTTTAATTTATGTTTCAATGAAGACATTAATCCTTAATGATATGTGCAAAATAAAAATAAAAATAAGACATCCAAAATTTGTGAAAAGAAGGCATAAATCTAAGAGAGGAAATCACACACTTCAAAAAATAATGAGGATTGAAAAACGAGTATAAAAGAATCAAGGAGATTGACTCGCGTAAAGATGGTAATAAGAATAGACAACAACATACCACAAGGGACGACAACCTACTGGAATCACAGGATGAATGACTTGTTTAGTTTCAATAAGTATTTTTGGTACTTGGGGACAATAGGAAGCACTAAAATAGAAAAAACCTTAAGCAAGATGACTGTATTAGCACACACAGAAATATCTTGCTCAGATACATAAATTCAAGTCAAAGTGATAGATAAACACCAAAAAGATGATGACAAGGTAGAAAAGTAACTAGTTTTCCTTTTTGAATGCATCTTGAATGCAGACTTCTTTCTTAAGTTGTTATGATTGTCAAATTGGTCATTTTGGTAACTGTAAACCTCAAATTGAAAAAATATAGCATCATAAGGAAACAAAGACAATTCATAAATTAACTATACCTTTGCCTTTATTGATCCAATACGACGCAACAAATCTTTTACACTCTTTTTTTGAGAGCCACACAAAACATAAATGCCAACATTCAAAATCTTTTGATGTTTGCACGAGAAGCAAAATAAGTGCATACATTTAAAAGCTTTACAACATGTCAAACAAAATCTGTCTTTGAATTAAAATATCAACAGAAACACTTTGCATTTACACTGATTCTTTCTCCGACTGTCCCAACCATGTCAGTCCTTAAAGCACAGTCTATTGACACCTAATTTTGACCGCACATTTTTAAAGTTCATACTTTTAAGTTTTATTCATAAAATAGTTCAAAATACATTTTTCTATACATTTAATTAAATTTATCGATACTTTCCTTCTTTCTCAAATCTTATAATTTTATAAATTAATTTTGATTACATTTTTTTTGTCACAGTTAGTTTAATATGTTAAGAATATTGTCTCTATTTGATTAAATAATTATTCTTTGTTAAATTATTTTTTTACATGTCATTAATTACTCTTTGTTAATATTCATTTTAGTATTTTTAACATAGTCTAAAATTATATTGATACACACCTATTTTATTAACCAATAATTTTGAGCCATGGTCCTGAGCCCATGGTTTAAGCCCATTATATTGTATAAATGTGGTTTGTTTTCAATATAAGTCTTATTTAGTGGTAAAATAATTTTCAATGTGCCGTGAAGTTTCAAAATTTGACAAAACCCTAAAAGCTTTCTCTTCCATTTTTTCCCTCTAAGCCGCCACCACCACCAATCTCTAAACCAACCGGCAAAATCACACCTGAAAGCCCAACGAATCCGCCTTCATTCTCACGGTCTTCAACAAAATTCAACCAAGCAGTCCCCCCGCCCCAATCTCAAGACCATCCCTCCCTTTGTTGTTCTACTCCAGCAAAACCCACACCCGACAATTGCTTAAAAACCTCGACAACCATCAAAACCCCCCATTCTCTTCATCTTCTCCGGTAAAGTAACAACACTGGAGAACAACCAACCCGAAACTACCTCAATTCCACCACAAAACCTTAATAAATTCTTCGAAAACAGACCCATACCACCACTGCCTCCCTTCCTCTTTTCGTATTTTCATGTCTTTTGTTTGTTTTGGAGGTAGTGAGCAAGTTCAAATATGCAGCATAGCTTTGTAGGACAACAACCAACAAGACCACATTGAGCAACCAGACCTCGCTGCAAATACCATCGGTGAACTGTATCCGGCTCACTGCCTTTGTTTTATCTTCTTTGGTGACTCTGGTATCTCTATTTTGCTTTGTTTTATATTATTTTTGTTAGTAAGTTTTCACTTCAGCCTTGTGTTTCTCCAATAAACTCCATAAATGTTGGGGTGCCTTGACTTTATTCATTCTATTTTAGATATTGTTTCATTCTTGTTATGTTGTCGTATGACTAAATACTATTGTTCGTAGGTTGGTTTTGCACAATTTCTTTTTCCATTAATTATTATGTCATTCAACTCTAACTTAGTAACTTTTGTTATTATTTTGAACTACTATTATATTGTTTAGTTAACTGTGTGTTTAAGTTTTCTACTAAATATGTGCCAATGCTATTATTTGATTCTATTTTATCATTTTGTCTAGTTTTAAATATTAATTATTATTATACTGCCATGTTTCATTCCTAGAAAATGTGTGTATTGTTTCAGATATGTTCATTTCCTCATTATTTTTCAGATGTTGCTCTATTTCATTCACACTCTTGTTACACTTTATTTAGTTCATCCGTTAGTCTTTTTGTTTATTGGTTGTTAGTGATTGTATGTTATTTTATCTTTATAAATTTTATATGATTGTGCATTTGAAATTATTATAAAAATGACCAATGAAAAAATCTTTCATTTTTCTAGGCCTCCCCATTATGAAAGAGAGAAATTTTGTTCAAGTTTATATACATTACTATTAATGTATAAGTTTAATTAATTACAACTTAATGTGCAAAGATGGACAAATAATTGTCCCTGACTTAGTGAAGTAATTGTTTAACGTTATAAGATCTAGGGAAAGTGTGCATAATGCTGGCCGATCCTAGCATCAGTTACGAGGAGCCGGACGACGAAGCCTCCTTCTAAGATAAATATGTCTTTCACGCTACTATCCCGGCTAGAAGAAATTTTTCTATTGTGATTTTTTGGCGAGTACGGTTAGGAGGGACAAAATAGAGATGTTTTCTATCAAATGGATATTGGCCCTCATGTTCTCACGGTCTGCTTACCGAGTAATAGAAAGAAAGGAATCAGGGCTAGAGCAAGTTGGGTTGGGGTATAGAGCCGTAAGCGCAGTGGGGCGTAACAAAAGACATGTTCGTACAGTTCATAGAAGGATATGAAAAAGTAGATTCATTGTTGGGAACTTTCACTCCTCTATATTCGAAATGTGCCTCCCTAGGAGCATTAAGATCTTCAGCTCAAATGGTCCCTTATGAAGTCTCCATTAGCCTTATTCTTACTGTACACCTTCTGAGTGTGATTGAATTTGCGAAGGAAATTGCTCGGATGTTCCCCTAACCGAAATTTATGCCTTAGATATAGATAAGTAAATAAAATGGTGAGATCTCGCTTACACGTCTTCATCCGTACCCTCTTAAAAACTATAAATGTTATTATAAAGAAAGAGAAAAACTTACAAAGAAACATTTTTATAAAAAAAAAAACTAAAGAGGCTGCTAACTTAATATCGTTAAAAATAAAAGATTGGACCAAGGATATATGAGATGGAATAGGCCCACAAACAAGGACAATGAGAATAGGAGACAAAACAAAATCAGATTAGACTCGCATCTCCGGCTTAGACTTTGTTACCCTAAACTTGATGCACTAGGTTTCTATATTTTTCCTTCAAGCTATTTCAAGCCAAGTATCGCTGATATACTCCTCTTTGATCAAATTTTCTTCTCCTTTTCTTAGAACAATGGGTTGAATCCTTAAGAGATTAATACAACCATCTTATGAAACGAATAGAAAACAATCATAAACTAGATGATTAAATTTGTCCATTTATGGTGCCGAGAGAAACACCATCGAATAATCTTCTATGGGTGTGTAATCATACCTCTAACATTATCGATGTTTCCCTAATGTCTTTGTTCGAGAACTTTGGTCCGCTTGATAGCGTAACGACATATACCTCTCGGTGGTTTGGATTTATCCATTTTAGAAACATCAATGACTCCAAGAAGGCTAAAGACGCTCTCCAAGGATGCTTCTTTCATGGAAATCCTCTTAGGATTTGAATTCACTAGGAGGAATTAGAGATAAACAAAAACAAAAATCAGGTAAAAAGATGACACATATGTTTCTTTTCGTATGTGTCAATTATGTAAAGATGACACATAATTCGAGTAAACATCAAATGAAGGGAAATGATGCCTCAACAAATAAATAAGGATAAAATAGTCAGAAGTCCTTTCTTATGGATGTTTCTTAAGGCGTGTTAACATGTAAGGGTACAAAGTAAGAAGTGTTAACCAGGCTTTTAGATCAATATTATTTGGGACTTTCACAGTTTCCATAGTAAGAACAATCTGTTAGACCTTTTTATGCTTGAAGTAATCCAAGAAAAAATCTCAGAATTTAGAAATATAATTTTACTTCAAGATATTTGAGGACCGTCAAACACTTTTCCAAGTTCCAGATATTATATATTCATCTTTTTAACGGATGAATGTATTTTTTTCCACCCTTAATCAAACCCTAAGACCATATTAATTCCTAGTCAGGAGCATTTTCCCCTTCAATAAATCCTACCTATAATGAGGATTAATCAAACAAATGAGTATGAAATACTAAATAGTTAAACAAGAAAAGTGAGACATGATTATCAAACAAGAAATAAGGAAACAGAAAGAAAAGGAGAGAAGAGGAAGTTAAACCGTGAGAAAAATGAATTTTCAAATAGAGAAAAAGAGACTTCTTAAATACAAAACACCACTAAAATATGTGGTGTGATATGCTATCCCAGCATCTTGATTTCTTCTAAGCAAAGCTATCGACTAACATATCTCCAACTCTCTTTCGCAATAGTAACATCTGATAGAGGCATACCTGTTGTTCCTTCCACACTACTTGATGGCTGAACTTATTTAGACTTGTAATAAGGTGATTTGTTAAGAAGGACCTCACTTGGGAAACCTTAGAGGATTTTATCTCAGGTACATCCATATATCGAGGTTCATAGGACACTAGTGGCAAGGATTTGTCACTATGTGTATGAGGTGTTAAATTTAGAACCACACAATAAAAACATGTTGGACCATCAACTTTCAGAACCTTCCTAATGAAGTCTGAAGGTGGAACCAAGAACATATTGGTTCCATCGTCATGTTTTGCAACCCCAACACGATCTCTTGAACTAAAGTACCTCAAAAACTATGTATGAGGAAAAATCTTTATTAGTATTAGTGTTGAAGAATACAATGTTGAACCCTACAATAGCAGCTAAATAATATTTAGCCAAGTTTTATAACCCCGTTCCGGCTGAGCAGTTTAGTACATCGGGACTGCAAAAAGAAAAATGTCTGCACTTGAATGTAGTTGATAAAATCCATGTAGAATAGTTAACTTATATAGGAATTATATGTACTGTGCCAATTCAAAGAAAGATCAAACATGCATATATTCTATTCTAACAACTTTTCTTTACACAATTTAGGAATGAGTTTCATAAGAAATTATGCTAAATCATAATTATATCTCAGATTCTATACTTACCCCGATAGGAACACAAACAAAAGGACACACAAATTTTCCATTCTTGACGACAATGCCACGCCATATATAGTCATGGCCAGAATAGTGTTGTCAAGGATAAACTCTTACATCACTAATGATGCTTGACTGAGTGTTACAAGACCTGAAGAAACATTTCTACCAAATGGACCTAAACCATATTACTCATCTAACACATGAACTCAATCACTTGTTCTTTTATGAGGATAAGAACTATCATTTGCCCCATTAATCCTCGATCTTTTAGTTTCCCTTTGAAGTTGGCTAGAATCAGTAGTTAGTTGTCTTGAAATAATAGGGCGAAACCTGCCTTACATACTCAAAGGTCTAGGTGGGATGTCAGAACCATAATGTGGCAAACATCCAGATAGATTAGAATCTAGGATAGGGAAATTCTTGCCAAATGTATATGTGTTGGTTAAGACACCCTATGTTGGCCTCAAATGTATTTGGACGTTTCCATCTTACGGTTCTGACATCCCAGCTAGACTATTGAGTATGCAAGCTAGGTTTCACCGTGTTATTTCAAGACCAGTAATTACTGATTCTAGAAAACTTCAAAGGGAAGCTAAAAGATCGAGGATTGATAGGACAAATGATTGTTCTTATACTCATAAAAATAATAAGGGACCAAGAACCTATGTTGGATTAACAATATAGTTCGAGTCCATTTGGCAAAATGTTTCTTCAGGTCCTGTAACAGTCAGTCAAACAAACAATAGTGGTGCAAGAATTTCTCATAAACAACACAATTTTTTCCATGAGTATATATGGTGTGGTATTATCACCAAAAATGGAGCATTTGTATGTTGTGCTATCTGTATTCCTATCCGGGAAGACATAGAATTTGAGATGCAAGTACGGTTTAACAGAATTTCTTATGAAACTCATTCCTAAATTGTGTCAAGAAAAGTTGTTAGCACATATTATATAGGTTTGATCTTTCTTGGGATTAACACAATTTATATAATTCTTATATGAGTTAACTATTTTGTATGGGTTTTGTCAGCTACATTCAAGTGCTTATATTTTTCTTTTTTGCATCCCTGATGTAGTCAACTTCTCAAACGGAATGGGGTTAGACAAGTTGACTAAATACTATTAAGATGTTGTTGTCATGTTCAACATTGTGTTCCTCTTGTCTAGTACTGACGAAGATTTTACCTCATACACAGAGTTTTTGTAACACCTTAGATCTCAAAGTGAAGAAAATCCTAGTTTTCAAAAAACTGGTGCCAGTACCAACGGAACCACCCACGGACCATAGGTGGGTTCTGTCGTTAATGTCCATATTTTGATAATCTCTGATCACACCCACAGTCGACTAATATGGTCCGTGGTTAGAACTACAGACCGTAGGTGAGGGTCAGCAGCTATTTAAACGAAAATAGTTGTTCAGTCAACTTCAAACGGTCATATATTTTAGCACAAAATGAATTAGGTGGCCCATGATCTATCAAATTAATGATAATTGAATTCTCTTTCCAACACCACCGAGTTTGTTAAAATCCAAGCTCGGAGGAAAAATTTATGCTCATTTTAGTGAAGCCCTATCGAGTAGAGCATGAACAACAACCCCAAACGACGGCCCGTCAGTCCTGCAGTAGAGGGCATTGGTTATTTTTAAGATAGGGTCATTTGGGTCCTATTCCCTATACATTAGGCACTTAAACTACATCATTTTACTCAGTGTAAGCCTAGTAACCTAGGCGGCATACCCAAAAACCTCATTCTCCAAAAGTCATCACAATTAGAACGAAAATAAGAGAAAGAGGCGTCAGTTTCTTTCAAAAACAAGTAGCACTGTTCTTCAAGTTTCAACCCCAAAATCCAAAAGATTTCTCTGTAAATTTTGTCACCGGGTATGTGGTATTTCACTAGTGGATTCCTTTCATTCACTAGGTTCCAAGAAGTGAGTTAGTTCCTTGATTTTACTGAGCTTGTTTAGACCTAGGGTTTCTAAACCTTGGAGATTTGTTGTGATTTAGCTATTTTAGTATCCTTAATCAAAATAACATGTTTGTTGGAAAATTTTCTTAATTCCTTGTATAAAAACTCAGAACCCTAGTTTGTGTAAATTCTACTTCTCACGCCCCGAGGTTACCCCTTTAACGTTACATGGGACATAGGATAATGAGTGACCCCAAGCTAACCCTATGTCTGGCATATATCAAGCATAGTCACAATAACTGAATAAGACATGTACTATGTGGAGGCTAAAACAATTGATAACTGAAAGTGGTAAACCCCCAAATAGTCTAAATGTAAAAAACATAATAAGTGTTTAATAACAACACAAATATTAACCTAACAATTCAAGTTGATTCTAATACTATGTCTGAAAAGCCTCTAAATAAGTTAAGTTGCCGGGACATCCCCCCAGCTAACTCTAACAAAACTGAAAACTAAATGTAAAAACTAAAATGAAAAGCATCTCTATTGTCCTCGGAGTATTATGACTCACCACTGAAGTTGTTGACTGCGGACCAAGAATCGATCTAAGCGTGATCTGAATGTCGAGTACTTAAACCTACATCATGTAAGGATGTAGAACACAATATGCGTCAATATTTAGAATGTACTGAGCATGTAGGATATAGATACTAAGTTGAACATGTATTCCAAATCCTTTGAGAATACTACGGCTGCAAGCTCAAGGTCATGAGTTGGGCAGTTCTTCTCATGGACCTTAACTTGTGTAGATGCATAAGCTATTACCTAACCTTTCTGTATCAACACACAACCTAGGAAGACCCTGGATGCATCATGATAAATCCCATAACTATATGAAGCATCTGGTAGAGTCAAAAGTGGAGCAATAGTCAAGCTAGTCTTCAGTTCTGAGAAGCTTTTCTCACACTCATCTTACCATTGACATTTGACCTTCTTCTAAGTGAACTTGGTCAATAGGGAAGCTATGGATAAAATTCCTTCAACAAATCAACTGTAATAACCGGCCAAACCCAAGAAACAACTAATATTAGTGAGAGAGGTAGGTCTGGGCCAGTGTTGTACTTTCTCAATTTTCTGTGAATCCACTCAGATCCCTTTGTTGGATATCACATGATCTAGCAAAGAAACGGATTGTAGCCAGAATTCACATTTTCTGAACTTAACGAATAGTTGGCGATCTTTGAGAGTTTGCTGAACAACTCTCAGATGAGTCTGTCACGACCCGGGAGCNCTAGTTTCACTAGTTTCGTTTTTAGGGTCGTTACAGAGTCGCATGCTCCTCCTCACTCCGAGAATAAATAAGGACATCATCAATAAAGACAATGACGAACAAGTCCAAATACTATTTTAACATCTTGTTCATTTAGTCCATGAAAGTTGCATGAGCATTTGTTAGTCCAAAAGACATAGCTACAAATTCATAATGACCATACCAAGTTCTGAAAGTTGTCTTTGGAATGTCACTATCTATAACTCTAAGCTGATAATAGATGGATCTGAGGTCTATCTTAGAAAAGCAACTAGCACCCTGAAGTTGGTCGAACAAGTCATCAATCCTGGGGATGGGATATTTATTCTTCAGTGTGACCTTGTTCAACTGTCGATAATTAATGAACATTCTGAGAGAACCATCTTTCTTTTTCACGAAGAACACTGGAGCACCCCATGGAGAGATATTGGGTCTCATTAAGCCCCTATCTAGAAGGTATTTCAACTTCTCTTTCAATTCCTTAAGATTGGCTGGAGCCATACTTTAAGGAGGAATTGAAATAGGCTGGGTATCTGGAAGGAGATCTGTTTTGAAGTCAATTTCTCTTTTGGGAGGAACTCTTGGAAGTTCTTCTATGAACACTTCTAGAAACTCATTTACTATCGGGACTGACCCAAAAGTTAGGGTTTTGGGATTTGAATCCTTAACCTGGACAAGATGATATACATACCCTTTGGAAATCATTTTTCTATCCTTAAGGTAAAAGATGAATTGACCCATATGCACTGAGCTACTACCCTTTACTCTAAGGCTGGCTCATTTGGAAACTGAAATCGAATGATCCTAGTTTTACAATCGACTGAGGCATAATAGGAATGAAACCAATCCATGAGTAGAATGATATCAAAATCTACCATTTCTAACTTTACTATATCTACTGAGGTGTCTTTCTGAGAGACTGTGACAGGGTAATTTCTATAAACCCGTGTAATAATAACTGGGGTAGAGACTGAGAATGGTTTTGAGAGAGTTTTTGGACTTACATTGAAGATTACTACTATATAGAGAGTTACAAAAGACAGTGTAGTCCCTGGATCTAACAATGTATACTAAATGAAAGATTTGTCAGTACCGGTGACCACATCAGGAGAATGTTCTTGGTCCTGGCGAGTCTGGATAGCATACAATTTGGTTTGGAGTTGACCGTTGATGTTTACGTAATCAAGACACAACTTCCAACGCAAGTGTCTACGATCGTACAATAGTTTAGTAACCCAACAAAGGGTTGTGGTCAAGTCCCAAGGGAGTGGCGTGAAAATTAGTGGTTAAGTGCGCAAATCGCTAAAGCTAATTGTAGCTAAAGACTTTGGTGAATGAAAACATAACAAATTAAAAAGGGTAACGCAAGTGTCAAGTATCAACTTGGGGTTAGTAAGCAAGAAACAACTAAAACAGTGAAAATAAGGAAAAATACAAGTATGGAGACGTGATTCTTGTGATGTGATAGGAATACGAGATACACTAAATCATTGGGTACATGATTTTGATAGTAAATGCATTGAGTATTTGTGAGTAGGCTAGACTTTAAGGGGAATAATCTTTCTCTCAAGCAACTTACCCCGTTTAAAATGCGTTCCTCTCGGACGCCCACTTTCCGCATGAAGAATAACCTCCGCCTTAACCCACTCACTCTCTCGAGCTCCGTGTGTGGACATGAGACTAGGGTTCACTCTCTCGAGTTGAACCTCATGTCAACCCACTCACACTGGCCATCATTTTAGTGGTTTTAGTTTTACGACCTTTCTCTTAAGAAAGCTGAAAACACATAAATAAACTTGTATTTGCAACAACAAATTGATTAAATTCATCCACAACCACTAAAGGAAATCACATTTAAATTACGAATAGACTATCAACAAGTAAGACCCAACAGCTAATCTAACCCATATTCACAAAATCACACCCCAAGAATTAGGGTTTTAGCTACGCATGCAAAAGAGATAAAGACATATACCAATATTAGTTTTCATCAATTGGTATGCAAGATTAAGTCTTAAAACATGCCAACAGTGAAGATTCCAAGAGGCCCAAGTCCAATTCCTTGAATTTGAAACCCTTTGAAAACTCCAAGTTCTTCGAAACCCTCTCCAAAACTTAGAGAGAATATGTCTAAAACTCTGTCTCCAACTTAATAATCTAAAAACTAGATAGAATAAGGTAAAATTCACTACTAATAATAAAACTAAACTAGTATTTATAGTTTTAAAAAAATGTGCTCTGGAGGATCTTTCGGTGACGTTAGTGGGATTCGCCGATGCATTCGGCGATCCGCCCTTTGGTCTATTTCGTCGCCTTTCATCATTTGCCTTCAGCATCTTTGTGTCCTGCATAATTGGGCGATGTAGCACTGCTTCGCGGAGTCGCTCGGCGATACGCCGACTGCTTCTTTTCACTGCCAATTTGCTCATTTCCTTCAAGGCTCAGCACACTAGAACAAAAGGTGAATATGCGATCTATTGGCAATTCGCCGAATGGGTTCGGTGATTTGCATATCTTCATTTCTTCGTTCTTTTAGCTTATTTTGCTCCTTTTTGCTCGATGGTAACCATGCTTTCCCTCAAACTTCAAATACCTAAAACTTAAAGGTTTTCATCAGACATCGAGATAAAACATGCATTTGAGGACACTAATTTCATCAAAATATAGCCCTAAATGAGTCCAAATCGTGGACTTATCAACACCCCCAACTTAAAATTTTGCTTGTCCACAACCAATCTCAAGTTCAGCCATTCAAAAAGGGTGTCTTGAACAGTGCTACACAAGAGTTGATAATGAATGCACACAACAAGACTCAATTTACTTATGCAAAGATCAATTGTGCACTCAAAGATTCAAGTAGTAACTCACCAATATCAGAGAATCTCATGCTCACAATACTAGCCTCAAATGCAAGTTCAAGCTCAACTAAAGTGTTTGAATGCCCTCACAAAAAGAATGATTCCATAATCCCTCAAAATGACATAATCATCTAAAGTTTAGGAATTAGATGCAACGCTCACACTCACAAAAATGAAAACAATCCACGCTTTCACCCATAGGTTTGCCCATATTTTCTAATTTACATTTGTTTGAGCCTTCTCAAGATCAAAAAGGTCTTTTCAAGGCTTGTAATGGGGCTGAGTGCAGAGGTATGGTCATTTAGGCTTAGTGGCTTTCATCCTCATGAATTGTGGTGCTTACAACACTTCCTTCCCTTTTCCTTCTTCATTTTCTTTAGTGCTCATAAGTCATCCTATTATTCATTTTCCCATAGTGTGTTGGAAACCCCCTTTTCTTTTGAACTTTATTCTGCAACTTTCTTTGTCATTCATTTCTTTTCTTTTTCTCTTTCTCTTTTTTTATATGGAGGGGTTCCATTTTTCTTCACACCATGGGTTAACAGTGACTTCCATTGCACTTCTTGATTTCCCTTTTCTTCTCACCACACCCCAAACATAGGCTTTTGGCCTAAGTTGGCTATTTATTAAACCACAAATCAAGAGGATTAACGATAATGCATTAAGAAATGTCTATTGTTCATCTAGTTTGTTCCAAAGAAGGTTAAGTTTCAAGGTTTGTTCAAGAGAGGTTCACACACTCACAAGGTAGGCCACCGAAGCGGTATATGTCAAATTGGCTCACACTCTTCAAAGTTGCCTAAGATCATGTTAAGAGAGAGCTTTAGTAAGTCGATCGGACCAACGGGAAAAATTCTAGGATCTATCGTGCATGTTTCAAAGTAAGCTCATCACACTAGGCATCGACACTATTGTCAAACAAGACTCCACTCTTTCGCTAGTGTGAAACGGTCATTACAAGAGACTCGATTAGGCTAGTCAAAACGAGATGCAAAGAGTTCACATATTGTCAATGCAACTTCATTTAGCCTCATCGTAGCTGCACATTCATGTTCATTAGATTTAGAGCACTATTCAAGGCATCGGTTTTGATCGAGACCGAGACTTAAATTTTGCAAAAGAACAGCCACATTCATCACACAAGAGGTGGAAAAATATTTCGGCCTGGTTAAAATCATTTTGCAATAAAATAAATAAAAGGAGTCATAAGCTTAATAATCCACAGAAACTGATAAACCACAATATTTAAGCAGTACAACCCAAATATATAAACAAAACACAACTATCAACACTAAAGGTGTGGGCGTCACACCACCACAATTAAAAAGTATTTGTCCTCAAATGAATATAAAAGTATCCAAAAGTAAAAATATAATAAGATAGAGAAGGAGGTAAAGAAAGGTCATGCTTATGCATTCTCTCTCTGTCGAGGTCTCAGTGGCTGGTGTAGCAATCTATACTTGGGTAGCAGTTCCTGGAGTAACCTCAAACGGAATAGCAATGCCAGATCCACAAGGAGTTGTTGTGGACGTCTCAATTAGCAAAGTCTGGATCACTGGCGGCATAACCGTCTCTACAAGATCTGGAAAGTCTCTGAATATGCTCTCATCTCTGCTCTCCTCATCATGTACTGATATCAACTCCTAGTCGGTCTCTGCATCTGACTCTGCATGTGCTATGTCATCCCCCTGCACATCTCCGGTTGTAGCCGGAGGAATCTCCGAGGTCTTAGGAGCATCCTCTTCATCTACATCCCACATCAATGAAGTAAAGTCTGTAGCCTTCAAATAGTCTACATCCTTTCTCAAACTCGCAACCTCAGCTTTTAAAGCCGTCACCTCGGAAGCCTCCACTTGTCTGCTCTCACTAGCAATGACCCTCACTGTCAAGGCATCAACAGAAGTCTGAAGGGAGGTAAGTGTTGCTAGTATGGCACTGTCAATCATCCCTTGGATGGATCTCTCCAATCGGGTAGCTCTCACATCTGCTGAATAGGCTAACTACCCCATCTTCAGGATCATGGCCTGAGTAATCTTGGCTGGTTAGAGGATGAGGAAGCACCTGGAGCTTGTGAGGAAGAGGAAGAAGGAGCGGGTGTACCTGAGGGCTCAGAGGCCAGAGTAGGCAAAGGTGCCTCTGCTGGTAATGAGTCAATATTGACCTCTGGACAAGTATCTGCTGGAGCTACTCTCCTCATGTCAACCTCCTCTTATGTGAACTCGGCCTAAATATGCCGGATGTTTGTGGTGGATGAAGGGATGACCTTTATATGATTCGTAGGATCTCGGGGTACTCCGGCACGCTGACATAACTCAGTGATCAATACCGAGAATGGTAGAGAGGGAAGTCTCTGCTTGGCTCTCATGACCATCTCTTGTGAAGTCAGCAGTCCTAGGTTGATCTTCCTCCTAGCCATGATAAAATCAAGGCAAGCTGCTTTACGATGGCACATAATAAGCTCATTTTGAGATGGCATGATAATGCTGCTGATGAAGCCAAACCAGAACCTGGAGGCGATGTTCTTGTCCCTTTTCTCAATGGGAGCTCCTGCATCTATCTACCTCGGGGTGGTGTTAGAAATCATCGGAGCCAACCAACCCTTCAAATCATCTAGAGACTGAATAATTTGCAACCCCTCGTAAGGGAGTGCAGAGTGCAGTGGTGTACCTAATACAACATTAATATGCTCATTGTATCACTCCACCTCCTTGCCTCTGACCATGACAGATTTTAGTGGTCGAAACTCACTTTCCTTCTTTTTGTTTTTAGGCACTAACTGTATATTGGTTGTGGAGAATTCCCTGACTCAAGTTGGAATATAAGGGCTTCGGTACCTTGTGAACTCTTCAAACCCATGCTATCAGAGCGTGTCAAGCACATCCGGATGCTTTCCTTCTAGGACCTCCAGGGATAGTAATTTCTCCTCTATGATAGTCCGTAAACATCACCTTTCAATCTGTTTAACAGCCTCGGTGGATGAACTATAGGGAGTTCAGAGGTGACTGGAGGTGCCTGAGCTGGCACTGATTCAGTAGTAGGTGGGATAGGAGCTGAGGAAGCTCCGGTGTTGGTAGGCTGAGATCTAGCCTAGTGTGTGCTACTTCTATGAATCAAGAGCTCCTCATTTTCTGGTTCAGAAAAATCTGGCTCAATAGCTTCCCCTTGCTTAGCGATATGCTTCTTTCGTTTGTCTTTATCTCCTAGTGGGAGATCTTGCTTTCTTTTCTGTGAAGAACGTGATCCTCCTTCATTTATCATAATGCCCTTTGCCTTTTTCTACGGTGGCTCGGTTAGATTGGTGCATACCATATCTGCAAAAGATCGAGAAGAAACTCAAATGCAAGCATAGAAAAGTTAATGCAGACAAACTCGCCAAATCAATTGGCGAGTCGCCGAACTTCATTGGAAAACTACGTCGAGCTCACTGAAGGGATTGGCTCAACAATTAAGGCAAATCGGCGATAGAAGAGTCCTTTGGGCGAGCAGGGGTTTGTCCGCCAAAAGTTACCGTACATAAGGGTTTCTTGCAAATAAAGAGCGATAAAGAGTACTTTCGGCGAGTCACCGAATGCCTTCGGTGAACTCAGGCGTCCCGCCGAAATTTACAGACTCAAACCACAAACTTGACATGAAATTTAATGCGAGAAGAGGAAAATAGGTGAAATGTTATGTGATTTGGTGAGCTCGACTCAACTCGCCGAATGACCCAATGTGCCCATTTTCAACACACTTTCTCGAATTCAATTCTGTCGTCCCCGAAATTGAAATCAAAGCACGCACTAATGGAATTCAAACAGGACCCATACTACCCATCACCTCAGAATACTCTGACTTCCCCCGGATTTGCCAAATTTTGCCATTTTGACATTATTTACTCTTAAGAGTGGTGTTACCCGCTCTATCAATGTGCAAATTTTTGACATTTAGCACAAATGTGGGCTACTCAGACTTCACCCAATCATTAAATCACATGCAATCAGAACCCAATGAGATTTCATTCAATTATAATCACAACAAATACATGCATTTGACGATCAAAGCACCACGGGAAAGATTTTCAAATTGAAATAGGCATGTAAACATTCTAATTCTAGAATAGAGGCCCAGTATACATCAATATGATACTACTATTGCATAAGAGTTAAAAATTTTCAACAATAAAGTTGGAGTTTTAGGACTAACCTTTAATGCCGATTGAAATGTAATTGAAAACCTAAGTGGCAAAGTATTCCAACTCCGAGCACAAATCAACAAACTAAAATGCTAGTAAAGGTCTAAAATAAAGAAATACTATCTCATTGTGAATTTAGGAGGTTTAAGAGCAAGGGAAAGTGAAGAATTTCAAATTTGAAGTTTCTTGGCCAGTATAAACCATCCAGTTCGGCGACGTTAGTCGCTCTCACCGATTTACTTGTCGATTCGCCGAGTGATTACATGCCCCGCTGATTGCTAAAGTTCAGTGTACATCGAGTTCACTGACCTGGTCGGTGACACGCCAAACTGCTTCGTAAATCCACCAAGTTTTACAGGCTCTGACTTATCCTTGGACTGAGCAAAATAGCGGGTCAAGTCGGGTTTGACGACCTCTTCGATGATTCACTGACTGAACATTTTCTCGTCAATCTGTCCTTTCAACACATTCCTTGTTTTACCTAAAAAATTAATACACCATTATTCTAACATACTAATTTAAAACGATAAAACCTTGGGTTGCCTCCCATGAAGCGCCTTATTTAACGTCTTGGCACGACGCGATTCATTAGTCAAGCTTCATTACAGGGGTTAGACCTAAAACTACTAGGAAACCCTCCATTATTGCTAGGGTAGAGATGAGGCAATGCATGGTCCAAGAGGTGTTCGATCAAATTGATTGATCTTTAATGAGTGCCACTTATCTGATTCAGCACCTCCACACATTTCTTCATTTCTCCTAGCATTCTATCTTGCTCATGAAGCTTTTGGAGAAAGATCATTAGCGTATCCTCGATACATTTATTTCCATTGCTCCTAGACCTTTCTCGCTTATGACGGGGTATGTACCTCCGTTAGCGGTAGCAATAGTTTTCCACCTCTAAGATTTTGTTGGCCAAGTCGTTCAACTGAGTTACCAGTGCAGATAACTTGAAGTCACCCTTGACTTCTTGATTTGTCTCAGCCGACTTGTCACTGTTTCCCCCAGCCATGCTTAGGGTACCTACCTATATCAACAAATTCAAAGAAAAACAAAACCAAAAATAGGATTAGTAAACTACGACTACCAAAAGCAAAATTCGTCTTAAACCAAAAATTTTCACGTAACACCACTCCCCGGCAACGACACCTTTTTGATGTTTGCGTAATCAAGACACAACTTTTGGTTAAGTGTCTACAATCATACAATAGTTTAGTAACCCAACCAAGGGTTGGGGTCGAGTCCCAAGGGAGTGGGCGTGAGAATTAGTAGTTAAATGTGAAAATAAAGAATTTGAATGAAAACATAACAAATTAAAAAGGGTGACGCAAGCGTCAAGTATCAAATGGGGGTTAGTAAGAAAGAAACAACTAAAACAGTGAAAATAAGGAAAATACAAGTATGGAAACGGGATTTTTGATATGTGATAGGAATACGAGACAGACTAAATCTTTGGGTACATGCTTTTGATAGTAAATTTATTGAGTATTTGTGACAAGGCTAGACTTTAAGGGGAATAAGCTCTCTCTAGAGCAACTTACCCCATTTCCAATGCGTTCCTCTCGGACACACACTTGCCGCATGAAGAACAACCTCCTTCTTAACCCACTCACTCTCTCGAGGTTAGTGTGTTGATATGGGACTAGGGTTCACTCTCTCGACTTGAACCTCATGTCGACCCACTCACGCCGGCCATCAATTTAGTGGTGTTAGTTTTACGACCTCTCTCTCGAGCAAGCCGAAAACACATAAATAAACTTGTATTTGCAACTACAAATTCATTAAATTCATCCACAACCACTAAATGACATCACATTGAAACTACGAATAGATTATCAGTAAGCAAGGCCCAACAGCTAATCTAACCCATATTCACAAAATCACACCCCAAGAATTGGGGTTTTAGATATGCATCCAAAAGAGATGAAGACGTATACCAATATCAATTTCCATCAATGGGTATGAAAGATTAAGTCTTAAAACAATCCAGGAGTGAAGGATCGAAGAGACCCAAGTCCAATTACTTGAATTTGAAACCTTTTGAAAACTCCAAGTTCTTCGAAACCCTCTCCAAAACATAGAGAAAATATCTCTAAAACTCTGTCTCCAACTTAATGATCAAAAAACTAGATCAAATAAGGTAAAATTCGCTAGTAAGAATAAAACTGAACTAGTATTTATAGTTTTTAGAAAATGTGCTCCGAAGGATCTTTCGGCGATGTTAGTGGGAATCGCCGATACATTCGGTGATTTGCCCTTTGGTCTACTTCATCACCTTTAATCATTTGCCTTCAACATCTTTGTGTCCTACATAATTGGGTGATGTAGCACTGCTTCGTGGAGTCGCTCGGTGATACGTCGACTGTTTCTTTTCACCGTCAATTTGCTCCTTTCCTTCATGGCTCAGCACATTGGAACAAAAGGTGAATATGTGATCTATTGGCGATTCACCGAATGGGTTCGGCGATTCGCAGATCTTCATTTCTTCGTTCTTTTGGCTTATTTTGCTCCCTTTTGCTCGATATTGTCCATTCTTTGCCTCAAACTTCAAATACTTGAAAATTAAAGGTTTTCATCAGATATCGAGAAAAATCATGCATTTGAGGACACTAATTTCATCGAAATATAGCCCTAAATGAGTCCAAATCATGGACTCATCAACCTCCACATGTACTAGACGATGCACCCTACTGAATTGGGGGACCTGCTAGTCCTACTAGAGCTGTAGACTAAGCCCAATTATTTTTGCCTCTTTTCCCCTGCCTGGCAGAAGACAATCCTTCAACCTATGGCCTGAGTAACCACTCCCAAAGCACCCTTCCTTGCCTACAAGACACTCACCCCGATAGTTCTTACAACACTTTGGACAAGTTAGGAAAGTCATGTTACCTGAAGCACTCCCCTGAGACCTAGAGCTCGATGCCCTATCTTTCTGATTCTATCGAAACCTAGGGAATGGAGCATTAGCTGATGAAGGTGTTGTGGCTGTAGATCTCTGCTAAAACTGTGAGTGATTCCCACTGTTCAACTTTTATTGTGAGTATTCATAGTTTCCTCTTCTGACCTTTTTGTTATCCTTAGCCAATTCCCTTAGCTTATCTCCCTTAACATATTGAGCATGAGTCATTAGTCTGGAGATATCCATATCCCGTAGAAGCATCACATTCATGCACTCATTCTTCACCAGATGAGATACCCCAAACAACAACTTACTGATTTGTTCCCTCGAATCGGTAACCATGTGTGTAGCATACCTGAAGAGTTGGGTAAACTTCAGCCCGTACTATTGGACCGACATCGACCCCTGCTTCAAGTTTATAAACTTTTGTGCCTTAGCTTACCTCAATTCCCTTAAGAAGAACCAGTCTAGGAAAGCTCCAGGAAAACAATCCCAAGTCACAGGAGCTGCATATACACCGTGTTATCTTTCCACTAAGTGAACCAGATATGAGCCACATCCTTAACTTGGTAGGATGCCAACTAAACAATCTTAGTACCAGGCACTTGCATTACTCCAAGAATTTTCTTAACCTCATCAATGAAGTTTTGTGGGTCCTCACCAACCTTCGACTCTATAAACTCAAGCGGATTCATTTGAACAAAGTCTCAAACCCTAGATAAAGCTGATCAACCATTTTTGTTAGTAAGAACTAGGACCTACTAATTGTTCTGATTGGCCACACTCTAAGCCAAAAGTTGGATCGCATTCCAAAATTTTGGAAGAATTGCGTTAGCATTGCATGCTTTAGCATTCTATGCATTAGCTCTTCGAGGAGGCATGATCTGGAACGCATAAAGGCGGATTAGAAAGGAGAAGTTGGATCATACCCAGACAAGATAAGAATAGCAATGAAACTGAAGATTTTCTTAAAACACTTTATAGCCTCCCCCTCATAGATGTAGCGCACTTCACACTCATGAAAGAGACTCAACATAGTACGAATTTCATACATCCTAGGACTCTCGAACCTAATTCTGTGATACCAAGTTTTTTATGCCCCGAGGCTACTCCGTTGACGTAAAACTAGATCTAGAATCACGACTGACCCCTAGTTAACCATGTGTCTAGCATATATCAAGCATACTGACAATAATTGAATAAGACATGTACTATGTGGAAGCTAAAACTATGGATAACTGAAAGTTGGAAACCACCAACTAGTTTGAATGTATAAAACATACTAAGAGTTTAATAACAACTGAAATATAAACTTAACAATTCAAGTTGATTCTACTACTATGTCTGAAAAACCTCTAACTAAGTTGAGTTGTTCAAACATGCCCCAGCTAACTCTAACAAAACTGAAAAATGAAGGTAAGAACTAAATTGAAAAGCATCTCTATTGTCCTCGAAGTATGAGGAATCACCACTGAAGTTGTTGACTGCGAACCGATAACTGATCTAAGTGTGTTCTGGATACTGAGTACCTGAACCTACATCACGAAAGGATGTAGCATAGAATATGCGGCAGTACTTGGAATGTACTTCTCATGAAAGATATAGATGCTAAGCTGAACAAAGCATAACTGAGCAATGACATAAGATGAGCAAGAATGTATATATTGAAAACATAACTGAAAAGATAAACTGAATGCATTGTCAAAGTTCTAATCATGAACATGACATGCTAAACTAAATACTAAAGTATATACTGAAAACCTTGTCAAATGTATTAGGAGTCTGACTGATAAGAATAGCGATGGATTATAATAGAGAAGTTGAATCATACCTCACGCACGATAAAAATACCAAAGGAAGTGAAGTTTTTTCTTAAAACACTGCGTAGTCTCCCCCTCGTAGATGTGGCCCACTTCACACTCATGAAAGAGACTCTACTTAGTGAGGCTTTCAGACACCCTAGGAATCTTGAACCTAATGTTTTGATACCAAGTTTGGCACACCCCGAGGCTACACCCTTGACGTAACACGAGACCTAGGATCACGAGTGATCCCAAGCTAACCCTGAATCAGGCATATTATGAATATAGTGAAAATAAGTAAGAAAAACATGTACTATGCAGAAACTAAAATAGATGTTATCTTAAAACCCTGAATCAGGTATTGACCAAGTTTTTAGCAGTTACTTCAGTATAGAGTTCAGCATGTTATCTTCATGATTAGTACTTGATCATTGCATTCAGTTTAGTTTTCAGTTATATTTCAGTATATATATCCTTGTTATGATTATATCATTGCTCAGTTATGCATTCTTCTTCTTATATATTTTGTTCAGCTTAGTATATCTATATCCTTCATGCTCAGTACATTCAAAATACTGACGCATACTCTGCCTTACATCATTTCGTAAGGTAGGTTCAGGTACTTAATAACCAGACCACGCCTAGATCAATTCTCGGTCAAACTTCAGCAGCTTCATTAGTTAGTCCTCATTCTTCGAGGACAATAAACATGCTTTCATTTTAGTCATTATTTTTAGTTTCAGTTTTGTTAGTGTTTTCTAAGGGAATGTCCCAGAAACTCAACTCAGTTAGAGGATTTTCAGACATAGTAGTAGATTCAGCTTGTGTTGTTAAGTGATTGTTTCAGTTATCACTAGAGTCTTAGTATATTTTATATATATTCAGGCTAGTTGGATTTTTCCCCATTTAAAGATATCCACTATTTTAGTTTCTGCATAGTACATGTTTTTCTTACTTATTTTTAGTATGTTCATAATATGCTTGATTGACGGTTAGCTTGGCGTCACTCGTGATCCTAGGTTTCATGTTACGTTAAGGGTGTAGCCTCGGGGAGTGACAAAATTGGAATCAAAGCATTAGGTTCAAGAGTCATAGGGTATCTGAAAGCCTCACTAAGTAAAGTGTCTTTCATGTCTGTGAAGCGGGCCACATATATGACGGGAAGGCTACACAGTGTTTTAAGAAAAACTTTACTTTCTTTGCTATTTTTATCATGCGTGAGGTATGATTCAACTTCTCTTTTCTAATCCATCCCTATGCATTTCAGATCATGCCTCCTCATAGAGCTAACACACGGAATGCTAATGGACGCAATGCTAACGCAGTTCCTTCAGTCCCAAACCACGAGTTTATGAATGCATAATTTTAGAATGTTATCCAGTTCTTTGCTTAAAGTGTGGCCAATCATAATAATCATCAGGTCCAAGTTCCTACAAACACTAATGGTGGATCTGCTGCAACTAGGGTTCAAGAGTTTGTTAGAATGAATCAACCTAAGTTTCTAGGCTCGAAAGTTGGTTAGGATCCAAAGAACTTTATTGATGGGGTTAAGAAGATTCTCGGAGTAATACAAGTGACTGGTACTGAGAGTGTTGAGTTAGCATCCTATCTACTAAAGGATGTGGCTCATATCTGGTTTACTTAGTGGAAAGAAAATAAGGGTGTGAATGCAGCTCCTGTGACTTGGGATTGTTTTACTGCAGCTTTTCTAGACAAGTTCTTCTCAAGGCAGTTTAGAGAATCTAAGGCACAAGAACTTATGAAATTTAAGTAGACTTTAATGTCAGTCCAAGACTACGGGTTGAACCTCATCCAACTCTCCAGGAATGCTTAACACATGGTTGCCGATCCAAGGGCATAAATGAGTAAGTTCTTGTTTGGGGTATCTTATCTGGTGAAGACCGAGTGCAGGAATTCTATGCTTCTAGGGAACATGGATCTCTCCATACTCCTGACTCATGCGCAACAGGTTGTGGAAGTTAAGCTTAGGGAAATGGCTAAGGACAATAAGAAGGCTAAAACAGTGAATTATGAATACTCTTAGAAAAAGTATGGCGGTGAGAATCACTCACAGTTTCAGCAAAGGTCTACAGCCCCAACATGTTCATCAGCAAGTTATTCTACCTCTGTTGTCATACTACTAAATTCATTTCTTATAGCTATTTCGTATTTATATAGTATTTCCATAGATGTAGTAGCTATTCCTCCATCGAATTTTTTATTACTTGTTAAAGTTGTTAAGTTTTCACTTGTTAAATTTTGTAGCCATAATTTTACTGTTCCTATAAGTGTTCTTTCTATGTATCCTGGTGCCTCTTTTATTACTATCTTGTTATCTATTAATTGTTTTGATCCATAATTGGATTTTTTTATTTATATTTGTTACACAGTCTAAATCTAAAAATTCATATCGTTCAGTTATTGGTTTAGGTGTCTATTTTTTATTTAATCTTTTATCCCATATATTTTTTTCTCTATCATATTGTTCGTAGTTTTTATTATAATATTTTGGATTAAAATATTTTGTGTTTTTTACTCCTGATGTGCTAGGTTTTTCGTCCATGTCTACGTCTTATGTATTTACTTCTAAATTCTTTGTATTATCTATATTTGCTAAAAGTTCTGTATATGTTTCGCTTGTTTCCGAATGTTGTTGTAGATCATCATCGTTTATTTCATCAACTCTTATTTTGGGTAGATTATCTTGGCTATTTTCTTCTTTTTCTTCTAATTCATCTTGTAGTTGCAATTTTTCTTTAAATTTAATTATCTCATTTGTTAATTTTGTTTTTTGTTCTTTTTCTTTTTGTTTTATTTCATACATTTCGTTTAATATTGCTAGCTCTTTTTCTAGCTCTATTATTTTGGTATTTTTTACTTCTTCTAATTGTTCTACTTCCTTTTTTGCTTGTTGTTTAATTTCTTCAATTTGCGTTTTTCTATCTATTTCTTCATTTTCTTTTGTTATTCTTACCTTAGCAGTTAAACTATCTTCTAGTTTTACCGTTTCTTTTTCTAACATTAAACTTAGATTGTCACCTATTTTCTTATATCTTCTTCCTAGATTAGAAAATACTATCTTTATTTTTAATCCGTCATAGTTTTCATATGTTTTTTCATCTATTGCATATTCTTCTTTATTCATTTATAAATTATGTTGTAGTTTATATTCGAAGTTATTTATTTGTATTTCTAGATATAAAATAGTCTTTCCCTGCGCTATTATAGATTTGTGACAAGTTCCTGCAAATATATTACTGTTAAGTCTATTTCTGCCTATGTGTTAATTCTTGTCTTTTTGCTATAATTATTTCAGTAAGTTTTTATCTATATTCATTATTCTCGTTATTCATTGTATTTTTAAATATTGAATATATTTATATTCTATTTTAGATATATTATCTATTCTTGTATTTGTCTTATCTTTAGTATTTTTTTGGTATCGAATAATTATATGTTTTAATTTTTGCATTTAAATTTCTATAATCAATAACCATTTTGCTCTTTCCTCTTTTTTGTTCACTATGTTTATTTACGATAAATGCCGGGCTTGTGTGCTTACTATTGCTTTCTTGTATATATCCTTTTTCTAGTAATTCATTTATATGTATCTTAAATTCGGTTAAATCATTAAAATTATACTTTAATGGTTTTTGGGTTATTATACTATTATTATCAATTAGCTCAATTTTTACTTCTGTTTTATGTTTTTCCCATCCTTGTAAAGGATCCTCACTATATACTAATTCTAACTTATCTTGGATTATTTTTATTTTATCTATAGAAAATATAATTAATTCTATTTTAGGGTCTTCTTTTATATTTTCTAATTTTTGTGTAATTTTTTCACTTCCTTTTATCCATTCTGTTGTTTATCATTTTTTATTATTTACTCTTTTTGCTCACATTTTTTGTTTACACGGTGTTGTGAATCACCAGTGTGTTTTTGTTATTATATGTGGGTATAATTTTTCCAACTATATTACAAGAGAATTATTCGTTTAGGAGAGTAAACAAAGTTGATGTGCTGATAAGAAGGAAGTATCCGCTAAAGTACGATGCTAATAGTGACAGGAAAACATGATAAACCAATAATCTGGTTCATAATGATCTAATATGAATTTAATCAATTATGATTATGGTAGGAAGGAATTGAAAACAAAAAATCTGCATAACAACGAACATGACCACATACATGCATGCATGATGAAATGATAAAAAACTACGAAACTTTAATCTTATATATACTTAAAGATATAAAAATAATTGAATTAAGAAGAATCATATGGGAAAAAATATTTAATGATAACGAATCAGAAGATATATTGAACCAACAATGGTATGAAATAGACCTACATGATTTAGACTACGAAAGAATAGAATGGTATGATTTAGAAATAAATTCAGACAAAACTGAACTACGAATATTTACAATATTGGACAGAATCTATGGAAAATATAAAACTATTGGAACAATTAATGGAAGAAAATTTATAAATGTACCAAAGAACCCAAGATATGTTGTAACTAGAATATATCATAAATAATATTAATGAAATATTCAGATTAAAACAACTATCAGAAGAATATTACAATAAATATTATTATATTTTACCATGAATTTCGCACTACCAAAAAATGGTATCAGAGCTATGGATAATAAGAAATATAGTAAGAAACATACGAGTAGAAAATTAAGAAAAATAAGAAGAAAACTGAACAAATTATATCTGGAATATGAACAACTTAATATCACAAAAACTGATTACGAAAAATTAGAAAAATTAATAGATAATATATCTAAAATAGAATATAAATATATTAAATATTTAAAAATACAATAAATAACGAGAATAACGAATATAGACTGTGTTACATATATGAATATACATGTGCATATAGAGAATTCTATTATAAAGGAACATATAGCACAAAAGAAAGTAAAGAAATAAGATAATTATATTTTACAAAATTACCAGAACCTTTTAATTCAAAAATAATAAAAAGTTGGAAGGAAGCAGAATTAACAGATACCTTAGGTGCTAGAATGAAATTCTTGACACGATGGTTTATGGAACTATGTGAAAAACATAAAGAAGAAATAAAAATGGAAAAAATGGAAAAAATATTAGTAAAAAACTTGGCATGTTGCAAAAATAAAACAGTACCTTAATTTGGTTGTACGGATAGGTATTATAAAAATATATATATATAATAAAAAATACAGATCAAAATATAAATATAAAAAACCAAGAAGAAGGTAGTATGTAAAACATTACAAAACCAAAAGACCATATAGACCAAAAAGAAAACTAACGGAAGAGAGGGATACTTTTGGTGTGGTCAGTCTGGCCATAGGTTCAAGGATTGCCCTTCTGCCAGGCAGGGGCAAGGAGGTAACAACACTAGGGCTTAGTCTATAGCTCCCGCAATAGAAGAAGGTCTTCCAACTCAGTAGGGTGGCTCGTCTAATACAGGTGGCAGTCAGCGCCCAAACAGGATGTATGCTCTACAGGCTCGCCGGGACCAGGAAGATTCTACTAATATGGTCACTGGTATGTTGCGATTCTTTTATTTAGATTTTCATGCATTGTTAGATCTAAGGGATACAATGTCTTTTGTAACTCCCTATACAACATTACACTTTGGTGTCACTCTAGAAAATCTTTCAGAACTCTTCTTGGTCTCTACTCTAGTTAGTGAACCAATTATTGCAAGACAGGTATAAAAAAATTGCCCTTTCAAAGTTTCCCAGAAAGTCACCTCAGTAGACCTCGTAGAGTTAGAAATGGTAGATTTTGATATCATTCTAGGCATTGACTGGTTGCATTCTTGTTATGCCTCAGTCGATTGTAGAACTAGAATCATTCAGCTTCAATTTCCAAACGAGCCAATCGAGTGGAAGGGTAG
The DNA here is from genome assembly GCF_019186545.1 of Solanum stenotomum. NCBI lineage: Eukaryota > Viridiplantae > Streptophyta > Magnoliopsida > Solanales > Solanaceae > Solanum > Solanum stenotomum. Next base: position 35,982,186 of record NC_064289.1, on the reverse strand, counting down.
TAGCTCAATGCCTATAGGTCGATTTATCTCTTACCTTAAGGCTAGAAAAATGATTTTCAAAGGGTTTATCTATCATCTTGTTTGGGATAAGGATTCAAAGTCCGAAACCTAACTCTTGAGTAGTCCCACTATTAAATAGGTTTCTAGAAGTGTTCCTGATATACCGTGAGTTTACGATATTTCTAATACATTTCATTTACAAGTTGTGTGTGTCTAGGGCCTTTTTGTATTGGTTTTTATGTGTTTTTATCATATTTTATAGGAAAAATGTTCAGGCAGGGAAGTGAAGAGATAGCTGAAAGAAATGAAGAAAATGGCATCTATGGAAGTGATCTACGGACCGTAGGTCCATTGACGCTCCGTAGATGGTGGTCGTAGATCAGCAAGAAAGGCATAGAAGGCAAATCAGGGAAATAAGACCAAGTGTGGAACCACGGTGGCCATTGACGGTCCGTAGATGTATCTACGGACCGTACTGTTGATCCATAGATTGATACTGCGAGGGTTCCAGTACCTGATTTTTGAAGATTCCAAGCGTGGAGCTACGGAAGGGGATTGACGGATCGTAGATCGATCTACGGTCCGTACTGCAGTTCCGTCGTTTGCTTCAGAGAAGCTGATTTTTGAAAGCTGGAATATTTTCTAAGTACTAGCTGATGGAAGGGACTCACGGACCACAGATTCATTGACGGTCCGTGACAGTCTCGTGGAATGAAGACGCATGCCTGAACAAACTTTCCTTAATTTGTTTCCCTTTTAATTTAGGATTTGTTTTTTATAAATAGGGCATGTAAACCTCATTTTTGGGGGTTGGAGATTATTATTTTATTCTAGTTCTTGACTTGGGAGATTAACTTGCAACTTTAGCAATTCTTAATTTCCTAAGTTCGTTTTGAAGATTTTGGTGTTGCAATTCAAGTTGAATTTCTGGGTTTGTTATTCTTCTTACGTAAGCTCATTATTCTTTCATCTAAAACAATGAATTGTGTTCATATGATTATGGGTAACTAAACTCCACAACTAGGATTGTGGGAACCATGAGCGATTAACAAAGTATGAATAGTAAATAAGCAATTCTCGAATAGTTTTTGCATGCATTGATAATTCTTTCATTTAGAAGTCTTTGTAACGAGTGCACGC